>NW_026869996.1:6161379-6228551 GCF_020882245.1 Rhopalosiphum padi | reverse complement strand
TAAATCTGAGCGGAAATTTAAATATTTTACCCCTAGAACGTAAAATAACGTTTTCTTGTGCACCTATGGGTTTATTAACTTAAATCTAATATTTAAAAATTGTAATTTAATATATTTAAAAAAACTCTTTAGTTTTAAAGTGAAAATTTTTTTTATTTAATTGTTGTGGGAAAAGGGTCAATTATTAAATCTGAGCGGAAATTGATATATTTTTACCCCTAGAACGTTAAATTACGTTTTCTGGTGTACCTATAGGGTTATTACTTAAATCTAACATATAAAAATTGTAATTAAGTATATTAAATAAAACTATGCAGATTTTAAGTGAAAATTTAATTTATTTAATTGTAGTGGAAGAGGGTCATTTACTAAATCTGAGCGGAAAATTGATATATTTTACCCCTAGAACGTTAAATTACGTTTTCTGGTGTACCTATGGCGTTATTAACTTAAATCTAACATATAAAAATTGTATTTAAGTATATTTAATAAAACCATGCAGATTTTAAGTGAAAATTTAATTTATTAATTGTAGTGAGAAGAGGGTCATTTACTAAATCTGAGCGGAAATTGAAATATTTTAACCCTAGAACGTAAAATAACGTTTTCTGGTGCACCTATGGGTTTATTAACTTAAATCTAACATATAAAAATTGTATTTAAGTATATTTAATAAAACCATGCAGATTTTAAGTGAAAATTTCATTTATTTTACTAAAGTGGAAGATGGTGAATTTTTAAATCTGAGCGGAAATTGACATATTTTACCCCTAGAACGTTAAATTACGTTTTCTGGTGCACCTATGGGGTTATTAACTTAAATCTAATATTTAAAAATTGTAATTTAATATATTTAAAAAAACTCTTTAGTTTTAAAGTGAAAATTTTTTTTATTTAATTGTAGTGGGAATAGGGTCAATTATTAAATCTGAGCGGAAATTGAAATATTTTACCCCTAGAACGTTAAATTACGTTTTCTGGTGCACCTATGGTGTTATTAACTTAAATCTAACATATAAAAATTGTAATTAAGTATATTAAATAAAACCATGCAGATTTTAAGTGAAAATTTCATTTATTTAATTGTAGTGGGAAGAGGGTCATTTACTAAATCTGAGCGGAAATTGAAATATTTTACCCCTAGAACGTAAAATAACGTTTTCTGGTGCACCTATGGGTTTTATTAACTTAAATCTAACATATAAAAATTGTATTTAAGTATATTTAATAAAACCATGCAGATTTTAAGTGAAAATTTCATTTATTTAACTATAGTGGGAAGATGGTGAATTTTTAAATCTGAGCGGAAATTGAAATATTTTACCCCTAGAACGTTAAATTACGTTTTCTGGTGCACCTATGGTGTTATTAACTTAAATCTAACATATAAAAATTGTAATTAAGTATATTAAATAAAACCATGCAGATTTTAAGTGAAAATTTCATTTATTTAATTGTAGTGGGAAGAGGGTCATTTACTAAATCTGAGCGGAAATTGAAATATTTTACCCCTAGAACGTAAAATAACGTTTTCTGGTGCACCTATGGGTTTATTAACTTATATCTAATATTTAAAAATTGTAATTTAATATATTTAAAAAAACTCTTTAGTTTTAAAGTGAAAATTTTTTTTTATTTAATTGTTGTGGGAAAAGGGTCAATTATTAAATCTGAGCGGAAATTGAAATATTTTACCCCTAGAAAGTTAAATTACGTTTTTTGGTGTACCTATGGGGTAATTAACTTAAACCTAACATATAAAAATTGTAATTAAGTATATTAAATAAAACTATGCAGATTTTAAGTGAAATTTAATTTATTTAATTGTAGTGGGAAGAGGGTCATTTACTAAATCTGAGCGGAAATTGAAATATTTTAACCCTAGAACGTAAAATAACGTTTTCTGGTGCACCTATGGGTTTATTAACTTAAATCTAACATATAAAAATTGTATTTAAGTATATTTAATAAAACCATGCAGATTTTAAGTGAAAATTTCATTTATTTAACTAAAGTGGGAAGATGGTGAATTTTTAAATCTGAGCGGAAATTGAAATATTTTACCACTAGAACGTTAAATTAGGTTTTCTGGTGCACCTATGGGGTTATTAACTTAAATCTAATATTTAAAAATTGTAATTTAATATATTTAAAAAAACTCTTTAGTTTTAAAGTGAAAATTTTTTTTATTTAATTGTAGTGGGAATAGGGTCAATTATTAAATCTGAGCGGAAATTGAAATATTTTACCCCTAGAACGTTAAATTACGTTTTCTGGTGCACCTATGGTGTTATTAACTTAAATCTAACATATAAAAATTGTAATTAAGTATATTAAATAAAACCATGCAGATTTTAAGTGAAAATTTCATTTATTTAATTGTAGTGGGAAGAGGGTCATTTACTAAATCTGAGCGGAAATTTAAATATTTTACCCCTAGAATGTAAAATAACGTTTTCTGGTGCACCTATGGGGTTATTAACTTAAATCTAATATTTAAAAATTGTAATTTAATATATTTAAAAAAACTCTTTAGTTTTAAAGTGAAAATTTTTTTATTTAATTGTAGTGGGAAAAGGGTCAATTATTAAATCTGAGCGGAAATTGATATATTTTACCCTAGAACGTTAAATTACGTTTTCTGGTGTACCTATAGGGTTATTAACTTAAATCTAACATATAAAAATTGTAATTAAGTATATTAAATAAAACTATGCAGATTTTAAGTGAAAATTTAATTTATTTAATTGTAGTGGGAAGAGGGGTCATTTACTAATCTGAGCGGAAATTGATATATTTTACCCCTAGAACGTTAAATTACGTTTTCTGGTGTACCTATGGCGTTATTAACTTAAATCTAACATATAAAAATTGTATTTAAGTATATTTAATAAAACCATGCAGATTTTAAGTGAAAATTTTAATTTATTTAATTGTAGTGGGAAGAGGGTCATTTACTAACTCTGAGCGGAAATTTAAATATTTTACCCCTAGAACGTAAAATAACGTTTTCTTGTGCACCTATGGGTTTATTAACTTAAATCTAATATTTAAAAATTGTAATTTAATATATTTAAAAAAACTCTTTAGTTTTAAGTGAAAATTTTTTTTATTTAATTGTAGTGGAAAAGGGTCAATTATTAAAT
Source organism: Rhopalosiphum padi (assembly GCF_020882245.1). Classification (NCBI taxonomy): domain Eukaryota; kingdom Metazoa; phylum Arthropoda; class Insecta; order Hemiptera; family Aphididae; genus Rhopalosiphum; species Rhopalosiphum padi. Next base: position 6,225,405 of record NW_026869996.1, on the reverse strand, counting down.
CTGAGCGGAAATTGAAATATTTTACCCCTATAACGTTAAATTACGTTTTCTGGTGTACCTATGGGGTTATTAACTTAAATCTAACATATAAAAATTGTAATTAAGTATATTAAATAAAACTATGCAGATTTTAAGTGAAAATTTAATTTATTTAATTGTAGTGGGAAGAGGGTCATTTACTAAATCTGAGCGGAAATTGATATATTTTACCCCTAGAACGTTAAATTACGTTTTCTGGTGCACCTATGGGGTTATTAACTTAAATCTAATATTTAAAAATTGTAATTTAATATATTTAAAAAAACTCTTTAGTTTTAAAGTGAAAATTTTTTTTATTTAATTGTAGTGGGAATAGGGTCAATTATTAAATCTGAGCGGAAATTGAAATATTTTACCCCTAGAACGTTAAATTACGTTTTCTGGTGCACCTATGGTGTTATTAACTTAAATCTAACATATAAAAATTGTAATTAAGTATATTAAATAAAACCATGCAGATTTTAAGTGAAAATTTCATTTATTTAATTGTAGTGGGAAGAGGGGTCATTTACTAAATCTGAGCGGAAATTTAAATATTTTACCCCTAGAACGTAAAATAACGTTTTCTTGTGCACCTATGGGTTTATTAACTTAAATCTAATATTTAAAAATTGTAATTTAATATATTTAAAAAAACTCTTTAGTTTTAAAGTGAAAATTTTTTTTATTTAATTGTTGTGGGAAAAGGGTCAATTATTAAATCTGAGCGGAAATTGATATATTTTACCCCTAGAACGTTAAATTACGTTTTCTGGTGTACCTATAGGGTTATTAACTTAAATCTAACATATAAAAAATTGTAATTAAGTATATTAAATAAAACTATGCAGATTTTAAGTGAAAATTTAATTTATTTAATTGTAGTGGGAAGAGGGTCATTTACTAAATCTGAGCGGAAATTGATATATTTTACCCCTAGAACGTTAAATTACGTTTTCTGGTGTACCTATGGCGTTATTAACTTAAATCTAACATATAAAAATTGTATTTAAGTATATTTAATAAAACCATGCAGATTTTAAGTGAAAATTTAATTTATTAATTGTAGTGGGAAGAGGGTCATTTACTAAATCTGAGCGGAAATTGAAATATTTTAACCCTAGAACGTAAAATAACGTTTTCTGGTGCACCTATGGGTTTATTAACTTAAATCTAACATATAAAAATTGTATTTAAGTATATTTAATAAAACCATGCAGATTTTAAGTGAAAATTTCATTTATTTTACTAAAGTGGAAGATGGTGAATTTTTAAATCTGAGCGGAAATTGACATATTTTACCCCTAGAACGTTAAATTACGTTTTCTGGTGCACCTATGGGGTTATTAACTTAATCTAATATTTAAAAATTGTAATTTAATATATTTAAAAAAACTCTTTAGTTTTAAAGTGAAATTTTTTTTATTTAATTGTAGTGGGAATAGGGTCAATTATTAAATCTGAGCGGAATTGAAATATTTTACCCCTAGAACGTTAAATTACGTTTTCTGGTGCACCTATGGTGTTATTAACTTAAATCTAACATATAAAAATTGTAATTAAGTATATTAAATAAAACCATGCAGATTTTAAGTGAAAATTTCATTTATTTAATTGTAGTGGGAAGAGGGTCATTTACTAAATCTGAGCGGAAATTGAAATATTTTACCCCTAGAACGTAAAAATAACGTTTTCTGGTGCACCTATGGGTTTATTAACTTAAATCTAATATTTAAAAATTGTAATTTAATATATATAAAAAAACTCTTTAGTTTTAAAGTGAAAATTTTTTTTTTATTTAATTGTTGTGGGAAAAGGGTCAATTATTAAATCTGAGCGGAAATTGAAATATATTACCCCTAGAACGTTAAATTACGTTTTCTGGTGTACCTATGGGGTTATTAACTTAAACCTAACATATAAAAATTGTAATTAAGTATATTAAATAAAACTATGCAGATTTTAAGTGAAAATTTCATTTATTTAATTGTAGTGGGAAGAGGGTCATTTACTAAATCTGAGCGGAAATTGAAATATTTTACCCCTAGAACGTAAAATAACGTTTTCTGGTGCACCTATGGGTTTATTAACTTAAATCTAACATATAAAAATTGTATTTAAGTATATTTAATAAAACCATGCAGATTTTAAGTGAAAATTTCATTTATTTAACTATAGTGGGAAGATGGTGAATTTTAAATCTGAGCGGAAATTGAAATATTTTACCCCTAGAACGTTAAATTACGTTTTCTGGTGCACCTATGGTGTTATTAACTTAAAATCTAACATATAAAAATTGTAATTAAGTATATTAAATAAAACCATGCAGATTTTAAGTGAAAATTTCATTTATTTAATTGTAGTGGGAAGAGGGTCATTTACTAAATCTGAGCGGAAATTGAAATATTTTACCCCTAGAACGTAAAATAACGTTTTCTGGTGCACCTATGGGGTTTATTAACTTATATCTAATATTTAAAAATTGTAATTTAATATATTTAAAAAAACTCTTTAGTTTTAAAGTGAAAATTTTTTTTTATTTAATTGTTGTGGGAAAAGGGTCAATTTTTAAATCTGAGCGGAAATTGAAATATTTTACCACTAGAACGTTAAATTACGTTTTCTGGTGCACCTATGGGGTTATTAACTTAAATCTAATATTTAAAAATTGTAATTTAATATATTTAAAAAAACTCTTTAGTTTTAAAGTGAAAATTTTTTTTATTTAATTGTAGTGGGAATAGGGTCAATTATTAAATCTGAGCGGAAATTGAAATATTTTACCCCTAGAACGTTAAATTACGTTTTCTGGTGCACCTATGGGGTTTTTAACTTAAATCTAACATATAAAAATTGTATTTAAGTATATTTAATAAACCATGCAGATTTTAAGTGAAAATTTCATTTATTTAACTAAAGTGGGAAGATGGTGAATTTTTAAATCTGAGCGGAAATTGAAATATTTTACCCCTAGAACGTAAATAATGTTTTCAGGTGCACCTATGGGTTTATTAACTTAAATCTAATATTTAAAAATTGTAATTTAATATATTTAAAAAAACTCTTTAGTTTTAAAGTGAAAATTTTTTTTATTTAATTGTAGTGGGAATAGGGTCAATTATTAAATCTGAGCGGAAATTGAAATATTTTACCCCTAGAACGTTAAATTACGTTTTCTGGTGCACCTATGGTGTTATTAACTTAAATCTAACATATAAAAATTGTAATTAAGTATATTAAATAAAACCATGCAGATTTTAAGTGAAAATTTCATTTATTTAATTGTAGTGGGAAGAGGGTCATTTACTAAATCTGAGCGGAAATTTAAATATTTTACCCCTAGAACGTAAAATAACGTTTTCTTGTGCACCTATGGGTTTATTAACTTAAATCTAATATTTAAAAATTGTAATTTAATATATTTAAAAAAACTCTTTAGTTTTAAAGTGAAAATTTTTTTTATTTAATTGTTGTGGGAAAAGGGTCAATTATTAAATCTGAGCGGAAATTGATATATTTTACCCCTAGAACGTTAAATTACGTTTTCTGGTGTACCTATAGGGTTATTAACTTAAATCTAACATATAAAAATTGTAATTAAGTATATTAAATAAAACTATGCAGATTTTAAGTGAAAATTTAATTTATTTAATTGTAGTGGGAAGAGGGTCATTTACTAAATCTGAGCGGAAATTGATATATTTTACCCCTAGAACGTTAAATTACGTTTTCTGGTGTACCTATGGCGTTATTAACTTAAATCTAACATATAAAAATTGTATTTAAGTATATTTAATAAAACCATGCAGATTTTAAGTGAAAATTTAATTTATTAATTGTAGTGGGAAGAGGGTCATTTACTAAATCTGAGCGGAAATTGAAATATTTTAACCCTAGAACGTAAAATAACGTTTTCTGGTGCACCTATGGGTTTATTAACTTAAATCTAACATATAAAAATTGTATTTAAGTATATTTAATAAAACCATGCAGATTTTAAGTGAAAATTTCATTTATTTTACTAAAGTGGAAGATGGTGAATTTTTAAATCTGAGCGGAAATTGACATATTTTACCCCTAGAACGTTAAATTACGTTTTCTGGTGCACCTATGGGGTTATTAACTTAAATCTAATATTTAAAAATTGTAATTTAATATATTTAAAAAAACTCTTTAGTTTTAAAGTGAAAATTTTTTTTATTTAATTGTAGTGGGAATAGGGTCAATTATTAAATCTGAGCGGAAATTGAAATATTTTACCCCTAGAACGTTAAATTACGTTTTCTGGTGCACCTATGGTGTTATTAACTTAAATCTAACATATAAAAATTGTAATTAAGTATATTAAATAAAACCATGCAGATTTTAAGTGAAAATTTCATTTATTTAATTGTAGTGGGAAGAGGGTCATTTACTAAATCTGAGCGGAAATTGAAATATTTTACCCCTAGAACGTAAAATAACGTTTTCTGGTGCACCTATGGGTTTATTAACTTAAATCTAATATTTAAAAATTGTAATTTAATATATATAAAAAAACTCTTTAGTTTTAAAGTGAAAATTTTTTTTTATTTAATTGTTGTGGGAAAAGGGTCAATTATTAAATCTGAGCGGAAATTGAAATATATTACCCCTAGAACGTTAAATTACGTTTTCTGGTGTACCTATGGGGTTATTAACTTAAACCTAACATATAAAAATTGTAATTAAGTATATTAAATAAAACTATGCAGATTTTAAGTGAAAATTTCATTTATTTAATTGTAGTGGGAAGAGGGTCATTTACTAAATCTGAGCGGAAATTGAAATATTTTACCCCTAGAACGTAAAATAACGTTTTCTGGTGCACCTATGGGTTTATTAACTTAAATCTAACATATAAAAATTGTATTTAAGTATATTTAATAAAACCATGCAGATTTTAAGTGAAAATTTCATTTATTTAACTATAGTGGGAAGATGGTGAATTTTTAAATCTGAGCGGAAATTGAAATATTTTACCCCTAGAACGTTAAATTACGTTTTCTGGTGCACCTATGGTGTTATTAACTTAAATCTAACATATAAAAATTGTAATTAAGTATATTAAATAAAACCATGCAGATTTTAAGTGAAAATTTCATTTATTTAATTGTAGTGGGAAGAGGGTCATTTACTAAATCTGAGCGGAAATTGAAATATTTTACCCCTAGAACGTAAAATAACGTTTTCTGGTGCACCTATGGGTTTATTAACTTAAATCTAATATTTAAAAATTGTAATTTAATATATTTAAAAAAACTCTTTAGTTTTAAAGTGAAAATTTTTTTTATTTAATTGTTGTGGGAAAAGGGTCAATTTTTAAATCTGAGCGGAAATTGAAATATTTTACCACTAGAACGTTAAATTACGTTTTCTGGTGCACCTATGGGGTTATTAACTTAAATCTAATATTTAAAAATTGTAATTTAATATATTTAAAAAAACTCTTTAGTTTTAAAGTGAAAATTTTTTTTATTTAATTGTAGTGGGAATAGGGTCAATTATTAAATCTGAGCGAAAATTGAAATATTTTACCCCTAGAACGTTAAATTACGTTTTCTGGTGCACCTATGGTGTTATTAACTTAAATCTAACATATAAAAATTGTAATTAAGTATATTAAATAAAACCATGCAGATTTTAAGTGAAAATTTCATTTATTTAATTGTAGTGGGAAGAGGGTCATTTACTAAATCTGAGCGGAAATTGAAATATTTTACCCCTAGAACGTAAAATAACGTTTTCTGGTGCACCTATGGGTTTATTAACTTAAATCTAATATTTAAAAATTGTAATTTAATATATATAAAAAAACTCTTTAGTTTTAAAGTGAAAATTTTTTTTATTTAATTGTTGTGGGAAAAGGGTCAATTATTAAATCTGAGCGGAAATTGAAATATATTACCCCTAGAACGTTAAATTACGTTTTCTGGTGTACCTATGGGGTTATTAACTTAAACCTAACATATAAAAATTGTAATTAAGTATATTAAATAAAACTATGCAGATTTTAAGTGAAAATTTCATTTATTTAATTGTAGTGGGAAGAGGGTCATTTACTAAATCTGAGCGGAAATTGAAATATTTTACCCCTAGAACGTAAAATAACGTTTTCTGGTGCACCTATGGGTTTATTAACTTAAATCTAACATATAAAAATTGTATTTAAGTATATTTAATAAAACCATGCAGATTTTAAGTGAAAATTTCATTTATTTAACTATAGTGGGAAGAGGGTCATTTACTAAATCTGAGCGGAAATTTAAATATTTTACCCCTAGAACGTAAAATAACGTTTTCTTGTGCACCTATGGGTTTATTAACTTAAATCTAATATATAAAAATTGTAATTTAATATATTTAAAAAAACTCTTTAGTTTTAAAGTGAAAATTTTTTTTATTTAATTGTAGTGGGAAAAGGGTCAATTATTAAATCTGAGCGGAAATTGAAATATTTTACCCCTATAACGTTAAATTACGTTTTCTGGTGTACCTATGGGGTTATTAACTTAAATCTAACATATAAAAATTGTAATTAAGTATATTAAATAAAACTATGCAGATTTTAAGTGAAAATTTAATTTATTTAATTGTAGTGGGAAGAGGGTCATTTACTAAATCTGAGCGGAAATTGATATATTTTACCCCTAGAACGTTAAATTACGTTTTCTGGTGCACCTATGGGGTTATTAACTTAAATCTAATATTTAAAAATTGTAATTTAATATATTTAAAAAAACTCTTTAGTTTTAAAGTGAAAATTTTTTTTATTTAATTGTAGTGGGAATAGGGTCAATTATTAAATCTGAGCGGAAATTGAAATATTTTACCCCTAGAACGTTAAATTACGTTTTCTGGTGTACCTATGGGGTAATTAACTTAAACCTAACATATAAAAATTGTAATTAAGTATATTAAATAAAACTATGCAGATTTTAAGTGAAAATTTCATTTATTTAATTGTAGTGGGAAGAGGGTCATTTACTAAATCTGAGCGGAAATTAAAATATTTTACCCCTAGAACGTAAATAACGTTTTCTGGTGCACCTATGGGTTTATTAACTTAAATCTAACATATAAAAATTGTATTTAAGTATATTTAATAAAACCATGCAGATTTTAAGTGAAAATTTCATTTATTTAACTAAAGTGGGAAGATGGTGAATTTTTAAATCTGAGCAGAAATTGAAATATTTTACCCCTAGAACGTTAAATTACGTTTTCTGGTGCACCTATGGGGTTATTAACTTAAATTTAACATATAAAAATTGTATTTAAGTATATTTAATAAAACCATGCAGATTTTAAGTGAAAATTCATTTATTTAACTAAAGTGGGAAGATGGTGAATTTTTAAATCTAAGCGGAAATTGATATATTTTACCCCTAGAACGTTAAATTACGTTTTCTGGTGCACCTATGGGGTTATTAACTTAAATCTAATATTTAAAAATTGTAATTTAATATATTTAAAAAAACTCTTTAGTTTTAAAGTGAAAATTTTTTTTATTTAATTGTAGTGGGAAAAGGGTCAATTATTAAATCTGAGCGGAAATTGATATATTTTACCCCTAGAACGTTAAATTACGTTTTCTGGTGTACCTATGGGGTTATTAACTTAAATCTAACATATAAAAATTGTAATTAAGTATATTAAATAAAACTATGCAGATTTTAAGTGAAAATTTAATTTATTTAATTGTAGTGGGAAGAGGGTCATTTACTAAATCTGAGCGGAAATTGAAATATTTTAACCCTAGAACGTAAAATAACGTTTTCTGGTGCACCTATGGGTTTATTAACTTAAATCTAACATATAAAAATTGTATTTAAGTATATTTAATAAAACCATGCAGATTTTAAGTGAAAATTTCATTTATTTAACTAAAGTGGGAAGATGGTTAATTTTTAAATCTGAGCGGAAATTGAAATATTTTACCACTAGAACGTTAAATTACGTTTTCTGGTGCACCTATGGGGTTTTTAACTTAAATCTAACATATAAAAATTGTATTTAAGTATATTTAATAAAACCATGCAGATTTTAAGTGAAAATTTCATTTATTTAACTAAAGTGGGAAGATGGTGAATTTTTAAATCTGAGCGGAAATTGATATATTTTACCCCTAGAACGTTAAATTACGTTTTCTGGTGCACCTATGGGGTTATTAACTTAAATCTAATATTTAAAAATTGTAATTTAATATATTTAAAAAAACTCTTTAGTTTTAAAGTGAAAATTTTTTTTATTTAATTGTAGTGGGAAAAGGGTCAATTATTAAATCTGAGCGGAAATTGATATATTTTACCCCTAGAACGTTAAATTACGTTTTCTGGTGTACCTATGGGGTTATTAACTTAAATCTAACATATAAAAATTGTAATTAAGTATATTAAATAAAACTATGCAGATTTTAAGTGAAAATTTAATTTATTTAATTGTAGTGGGAAGAGGGTCATTTACTAAATCTGAGCGGAAATTGATATATTTTACCCCTAGAACGTTAAATTACGTTTTCTGGTGCACCTATGGGGTTATTAACTTAAATCTAATATTTAAAAATTGTAATTTAATATATTTAAAAAAACTCTTTAGTTTTAAAGTGAAAATTTTTTTTATTTAATTGTAGTGGGAATAGGGTCAATTATTAAATCTGAGCGGAAATTGAAATATTTTACCCCTAGAACGTTAAATTACGTTTTCTGGTGCACCTATGGTGTTATTAACTTAAATCTAACATATAAAAATTGTAATTAAGTATATTAAATAAAACTATGCAGATTTTAAGTGAAAATTTCATTTATTTAATTGTAGTGGGAAGAGGGTCATTTACTAAATCTGAGCGGAAATTGAAATATTTTACCCCTAGAACGTAAAATAACGTTTTCTGGTGCACCTATGGGTTTATTAACTTAAATCTAACATATAAAAATTGTATTTAAGTATATTTAATAAAACCATGCAGATTTTAAGTGAAAATTTCATTTATTTAACTAAAGTGGGAAGATGGTGAATTTTTAAATCTGAGCGGAAATTGAAATATTTTACCACTAGAACGTTAAATTACGTTTTCTGGTGCACCTATGGGGTTTTTAACTTAAATCTAACATATAAAAATTGTATTTAAGTATATTTAATAAAACCATGCAGATTTTAAGTGAAAATTTCATTTATTTAACTAAAGTGGGAAGATGGTGAATTTTTAAATCTGAGCGGAAATTGATATATTTTACCCCTAGAACGTTAAATTACGTTTTCTGGTGCACCTATGGGGTTATTAACTTAAATCTAATATTTAAAAATTGTAATTTAATATATTTAAAAAAACTCTTTAGTTTTAAAGTGAAAATTTTTTTTATTTAATTGTAGTGGGAAAAGGGTCAATTATTAAATCTGAGCGGAAATTGATATATTTTACCCCTAGAACGTTAAATTACGTTTTCTGGTGTACCTATAGGGTTATTAACTTAAATCTAACATATAAAAATTGTAATTAAGTATATTAAATAAAACTATGCAGATTTTAAGTGAAAATTTAATTTATTTAATTGTAGTGGGAAGAGGGTCATTTACTAAATCTGAGCGGAAATTGATATATTTTACCCCTAGAACGTTAAATTACGTTTTCTGGTGTACCTATGGCGTTATTAACTTAAATCTAACATATAAAAATTGTATTTAAGTATATTTAATAAAACCATGCAGATTTTAAGTGAAAATTTAATTTATTTAATTGTAGTGGGAAGAGGGTCATTTACTAACTCTGAGCGGAAATTTAAATATTTTACCCCTAGAACGTAAAATAACGTTTTCTTGTGCACCTATGGGTTTATTAACTTAAATCTAATATTTAAAAATTGTAATTTAATATATTTAAAAAAACTCTTTAGTTTTAAAGTGAAAATTTTTTTTATTTAATTGTAGTGGGAAAAGGGTCAATTATTAAATCTGAGCGGAAATTGAAATATTTTACCCCTATAACGTTAAATTACGTTTTCTGGTGTACCTATGGGGTTATTAACTTAAATCTAACATATAAAAATTGTAATTAAGTATATTAAATAAAACTATGCAGATTTTAAGTGAAAATTTAATTTATTTAATTGTAGTGGGAAGAGGGTCATTTACTAAATCTGAGCGGAAATTGATATATTTTACCCCTAGAACGTTAAATTACGTTTTCTGGTGCACCTATGGGGTTATTAACTTAAATCTAATATTTAAAAATTGTAATTTAATATATTTAAAAAAACTCTTTAGTTTTAAAGTGAAAATTTTTTTTATTTAATTGTAGTGGGAATAGGGTCAATTATTAAATCTGAGCGGAAATTGAAATATTTTACCCCTAGAACGTTAAATTACGTTTTCTGGTGCACCTATGGTGTTATTAACTTAAATCTAACATATAAAAATTGTAATTAAGTATATTAAATAAAACCATGCAGATTTTAAGTGAAAATTTCATTTATTTAATTGTAGTGGGAAGAGGGTCATTTACTAAATCTGAGCGGAAATTTAAATATTTTACCCCTAGAACGTAAAATAACGTTTTCTTGTGCACCTATGGGTTTATTAACTTAAATCTAATATTTAAAAATTGTAATTTAATATATTTAAAAAAACTCTTTAGTTTTAAAGTGAAAATTTTTTTTATTTAATTGTTGTGGGAAAAGGGTCAATTATTAAATCTGAGCGGAAATTGATATATTTTACCCCTAGAACGTTAAATTACGTTTTCTGGTGTACCTATAGGGTTATTAACTTAAATCTAACATATAAAAATTGTAATTAAGTATATTAAATAAAACTATGCAGATTTTAAGTGAAAATTTAATTTATTTAATTGTAGTGGGAAGAGGGTCATTTACTAAATCTGAGCGGAAATTGATATATTTTACCCCTAGAACGTTAAATTACGTTTTCTGGTGTACCTATGGCGTTATTAACTTAAATCTAACATATAAAAATTGTATTTAAGTATATTTAATAAAACCATGCAGATTTTAAGTGAAAATTTAATTTATTAATTGTAGTGGGAAGAGGGTCATTTACTAAATCTGAGCGGAAATTGAAATATTTTAACCCTAGAACGTAAAATAACGTTTTCTGGTGCACCTATGGGTTTATTAACTTAAATCTAACATATAAAAATTGTATTTAAGTATATTTAATAAAACCATGCAGATTTTAAGTGAAAATTTCATTTATTTTACTAAAGTGGAAGATGGTGAATTTTTAAATCTGAGCGGAAATTGACATATTTTACCCCTAGAACGTTAAATTACGTTTTCTGGTGCACCTATGGGGTTATTAACTTAAATCTAATATTTAAAAATTGTAATTTAATATATTTAAAAAAACTCTTTAGTTTTAAAGTGAAAATTTTTTTTATTTAATTGTAGTGGGAATAGGGTCAATTATTAAATCTGAGCGGAAATTGAAATATTTTACCCCTAGAACGTTAAATTACGTTTTCTGGTGCACCTATGGTGTTATTAACTTAAATCTAACATATAAAAATTGTAATTAAGTATATTAAATAAAACCATGCAGATTTTAAGTGAAAATTTCATTTATTTAATTGTAGTGGGAAGAGGGTCATTTACTAAATCTGAGCGGAAATTGAAATATTTTACCCCTAGAACGTAAAATAACGTTTTCTGGTGCACCTATGGGTTTATTAACTTAAATCTAATATTTAAAAATTGTAATTTAATATATATAAAAAAACTCTTTAGTTTTAAAGTGAAAATTTTTTTTTATTTAATTGTTGTGGGAAAAGGGTCAATTATTAAATCTGAGCGGAAATTGAAATATATTACCCCTAGAACGTTAAATTACGTTTTCTGGTGTACCTATGGGGTTATTAACTTAAACCTAACATATAAAAATTGTAATTAAGTATATTAAATAAAACTATGCAGATTTTAAGTGAAAATTTCATTTATTTAATTGTAGTGGGAAGAGGGTCATTTACTAAATCTGAGCGGAAATTGAAATATTTTACCCCTAGAACGTAAAATAACGTTTTCTGGTGCACCTATGGGTTTATTAACTTAAATCTAACATATAAAAATTGTATTTAAGTATATTTAATAAAACCATGCAGATTTTAAGTGAAAATTTCATTTATTTAACTATAGTGGGAAGATGGTGAATTTTTAAATCTGAGCGGAAATTGAAATATTTTACCCCTAGAACGTTAAATTACGTTTTCTGGTGCACCTATGGTGTTATTAACTTAAATCTAACATATAAAAATTGTAATTAAGTATATTAAATAAAACCATGCAGATTTTAAGTGAAAATTTCATTTATTTAATTGTAGTGGGAAGAGGGTCATTTACTAAATCTGAGCGGAAATTGAAATATTTTACCCCTAGAACGTAAAATAACGTTTTCTGGTGCACCTATGGGTTTATTAACTTATATCTAATATTTAAAAATTGTAATTTAATATATTTAAAAAAACTCTTTAGTTTTAAAGTGAAAATTTTTTTTATTTAATTGTTGTGGGAAAAGGGTCAATTATTAAATCTGAGCGGAAATTGAAATATTTTACCCCTAGAAAGTTAAATTACGTTTTTTGGTGTACCTATGGGGTAATTAACTTAAACCTAACATATAAAAATTGTAATTAAGTATATTAAATAAAACTATGCAGATTTTAAGTGAAAATTTAATTTATTTAATTGTAGTGGGAAGAGGGTCATTTACTAAATCTGAGCGGAAATTGAAATATTTTAACCCTAGAACGTAAAATAACGTTTTCTGGTGCACCTATGGGTTTATTAACTTAAATCTAACATATAAAAATTGTATTTAAGTATATTTAATAAAACCATGCAGATTTTAAGTGAAAATTTCATTTATTTAACTAAAGTGGGAAGATGGTGAATTTTTAAATCTGAGCGGAAATTGAAATATTTTACCACTAGAACGTTAAATTAGGTTTTCTGGTGCACCTATGGGGTTATTAACTTAAATCTAATATTTAAAAATTGTAATTTAATATATTTAAAAAAACTCTTTAGTTTTAAAGTGAAAATTTTTTTTATTTAATTGTAGTGGGAATAGGGTCAATTATTAAATCTGAGCGGAAATTGAAATATTTTACCCCTAGAACGTTAAATTACGTTTTCTGGTGCACCTATGGTGTTATTAACTTAAATCTAACATATAAAAATTGTAATTAAGTATATTAAATAAAACCATGCAGATTTTAAGTGAAAATTTCATTTATTTAATTGTAGTGGGAAGAGGGTCATTTACTAAATCTGAGCGGAAATTTAAATATTTTACCCCTAGAATGTAAAATAACGTTTTCTGGTGCACCTATGGGGTTATTAACTTAAATCTAATATTTAAAAATTGTAATTTAATATATTTAAAAAAACTCTTTAGTTTTAAAGTGAAAATTTTTTTTATTTAATTGTAGTGGGAAAAGGGTCAATTATTAAATCTGAGCGGAAATTGATATATTTTACCCCTAGAACGTTAAATTACGTTTTCTGGTGTACCTATAGGGTTATTAACTTAAATCTAAAATATAAAAATTGTAATTAAGTATATTAAATAAAACTATGCAGATTTTAAGTGAAAATTTAATTTATTTAATTGTAGTGGGAAGAGGGTCATTTACTAAATCTGAGCGGAAATTGATATATTTTACCCCTAGAACGTTAAATTACGTTTTCTGGTGTACCTATGGCGTTATTAACTTAAATCTAACATATAAAAATTGTATTTAAGTATATTTAATAAAACCATGCAGATTTTAAGTGAAAATTTAATTTATTAATTGTAGTGGGAAGAGGGTCATTTACTAAATCTGAGCGGAAATTGAAATATTTTAACCCTAGAACGTAAAATAACGTTTTCTGGTGCACCTATGGGTTTATTAACTTAAATCTAACATATAAAAATTGTATTTAAGTATATTTAATAAAACCATGCAGATTTTAAGTGAAAATTTCATTTATTTTACTAAAGTGGAAGATGGTGAATTTTTAAATCTGAGCGGAAATTGACATATTTTACCCCTAGAACGTTAAATTACGTTTTCTGGTGCACCTATGGGGTTATTAACTTAAATCTAATATTTAAAAATTGTAATTTAATATATTTAAAAAAACTCTTTAGTTTTAAAGTGAAAATTTTTTTTATTTAATTGTAGTGGGAATAGGGTCAATTATTAAATCTGAGCGGAAATTGAAATATTTTACCCCTAGAACGTTAAATTACGTTTTCTGGTGCACCTATGGTGTTATTAACTTAAATCTAACATATAAAAATTGTAATTAAGTATATTAAATAAAACCATGCAGATTTTAAGTGAAAATTTCATTTATTTAATTGTAGTGGGAAGAGGGTCATTTACTAAATCTGAGCGGAAATTGAAATATTTTACCCCTAGAACGTAAAATAACGTTTTCTGGTGCACCTATGGGTTTATTAACTTAAATCTAATATTTAAAAATTGTAATTTAATATATATAAAAAAACTCTTTAGTTTTAAAGTGAAAATTTTTTTTTATTTAATTGTTGTGGGAAAAGGGTCAATTATTAAATCTGAGCGGAAATTGAAATATATTACCCCTAGAACGTTAAATTACGTTTTCTGGTGTACCTATGGGGTTATTAACTTAAACCTAACATATAAAAATTGTAATTAAGTATATTAAATAAAACTATGCAGATTTTAAGTGAAAATTTCATTTATTTAATTGTAGTGGGAAGAGGGTCATTTACTAAATCTGAGCGGAAATTGAAATATTTTACCCCTAGAACGTAAAATAACGTTTTCTGGTGCACCTATGGGTTTATTAACTTAAATCTAACATATAAAAATTGTATTTAAGTATATTTAATAAAACCATGCAGATTTTAAGTGAAAATTTCATTTATTTAACTATAGTGGGAAGATGGTGAATTTTTAAATCTGAGCGGAAATTGAAATATTTTACCCCTAGAACGTTAAATTACGTTTTCTGGTGCACCTATGGTGTTATTAACTTAAATCTAACATATAAAAATTGTAATTAAGTATATTAAATAAAACCATGCAGATTTTAAGTGAAAATTTCATTTATTTAATTGTAGTGGGAAGAGGGTCATTTACTAAATCTGAGCGGAAATTGAAATATTTTACCCCTAGAACGTAAAATAACGTTTTCTGGTGCACCTATGGGTTTATTAACTTATATCTAATATTTAAAAATTGTAATTTAATATATTTAAAAAAACTCTTTAGTTTTAAAGTGAAAATTTTTTTTATTTAATTGTTGTGGGAAAAGGGTCAATTATTAAATCTGAGCGGAAATTGAAATATTTTACCCCTAGAAAGTTAAATTACGTTTTTTGGTGTACCTATGGGGTAATTAACTTAAACCTAACATATAAAAATTGTAATTAAGTATATTAAATAAAACTATGCAGATTTTAAGTGAAAATTTAATTTATTTAATTGTAGTGGGAAGAGGGTCATTTACTAAATCTGAGCGGAAATTGAAATATTTTAACCCTAGAACGTAAAATAACGTTTTCTGGTGCACCTATGGGTTTATTAACTTAAATCTAACATATAAAAATTGTATTTAAGTATATTTAATAAAACCATGCAGATTTTAAGTGAAAATTTCATTTATTTAACTAAAGTGGGAAGATGGTGAATTTTTAAATCTGAGCGGAAATTGAAATATTTTACCACTAGAACGTTAAATTAGGTTTTCTGGTGCACCTATGGGGTTATTAACTTAAATCTAATATTTAAAAATTGTAATTTAATATATTTAAAAAAACTCTTTAGTTTTAAAGTGAAAATTTTTTTTTATTTAATTGTAGTGGGAATAGGGTCAATTATTAAATCTGAGCGGAAATTGAAATATTTTACCCCTAGAACGTTAAATTACGTTTTCTGGTGCACCTATGGTGTTATTAACTTAAATCTAACATATAAAAAATTGTAATTAAGTATATTAAATAAAACCATGCAGATTTTAAGTGAAAATTTCATTTATTTAATTGTAGTGGGAAGAGGGTCATTTACTAAATCTGAGCGGAAATTTAAATATTTTACCCCTAGAATGTAAAATAACGTTTTCTGGTGCACCTATGGGGTTATTAACTTAAATCTAATATTTAAAAAATTGTAATTTAATATATTTAAAAAAAACTCTTTAGTTTTAAAGTGAAAATTTTTTTTATTTAATTGTAGTGGGAAAAGGGTCAATTATTAAATCTGAGCGGAAATTGATATATTTTACCCCTAGAACGTTAAATTACGTTTTCTGGTGTACCTATAGGGTTATTAACTTAAATCTAAAATATAAAAATTGTAATTAAGTATATTAAATAAAACTATGCAGATTTTAAGTGAAAATTTAATTTATTTAATTGTAGTGGGAAGAGGGTCATTTACTAAATCTGAGCGGAAATTGATATATTTTACCCCTAGAACGTTAAATTACGTTTTCTGGTGTACCTATGGCGTTATTAACTTAAATCTAACATATAAAAATTGTATTTAAGTATATTTAATAAAACCATGCAGATTTTAAGTGAAAATTTAATTTATTTAATTGTAGTGGGAAGAGGGTCATTTACTAACTCTGAGCGGAAATTTAAATATTTTACCCCTAGAACGTAAAATAACGTTTTCTTGTGCACCTATGGGTTTATTAACTTAAATCTAATATTTAAAAATTGTAATTTAATATATTTAAAAAAACTCTTTAGTTTTAAAGTGAAAATTTTTTTTATTTAATTGTAGTGGGAAAAGGGTCAATTATTAAATCTGAGCGGAAATTGAAATATTTTACCCCTATAACGTTAAATTACGTTTTCTGGTGTACCTATGGGGTTATTAACTTAAATCTAACATATAAAAATTGTAATTAAGTATATTAAATAAAACTATGCAGATTTTAAGTGAAAATTTAATTTATTTAATTGTAGTGGGAAGAGGGTCATTTACTAAATCTGAGCGGAAATTGATATATTTTACCCCTAGAACGTTAAATTACGTTTTCTGGTGCACCTATGGGGTTATTAACTTAAATCTAATATTTAAAAATTGTAATTTAATATATTTAAAAAAAACTCTTTAGTTTTAAAGTGAAAATTTTTTTTATTTAATTGTAGTGGGAATAGGGTCAATTATTAAATCTGAGCGGAAATTGAAATATTTTACCCCTAGAACGTTAAATTACGTTTTCTGGTGCACCTATGGTGTTATTAACTTAAATCTAACATATAAAAATTGTAATTAAGTATATTAAATAAAACCATGCAGATTTTAAGTGAAAATTTCATTTATTTAATTGTAGTGGGAAGAGGGTCATTTACTAAATCTGAGCGGAAATTTAAATATTTTACCCCTAGAACGTAAAATAACGTTTTCTTGTGCACCTATGGGTTTATTAACTTAAATCTAATATTTAAAAATTGTAATTTAATATATTTAAAAAAACTCTTTAGTTTTAAAGTGAAAATTTTTTTTATTTAATTGTTGTGGGAAAAGGGTCAATTATTAAATCTGAGCGGAAATTGATATATTTTACCCCTAGAACGTTAAATTACGTTTTCTGGTGTACCTATAGGGTTATTAACTTAAATCTAACATATAAAAATTGTAATTAAGTATATTAAATAAAACTATGCAGATTTTAAGTGAAAATTTAATTTATTTAATTGTAGTGGGAAGAGGGTCATTTACTAAATCTGAGCGGAAATTGATATATTTTACCCCTAGAACGTTAAATTACGTTTTCTGGTGTACCTATGGCGTTATTAACTTAAATCTAACATATAAAAATTGTATTTAAGTATATTTAATAAAACCATGCAGATTTTAAGTGAAAATTTAATTTATTAATTGTAGTGGGAAGAGGGTCATTTACTAAATCTGAGCGGAAATTGAAATATTTTAACCCTAGAACGTAAAATAACGTTTTCTGGTGCACCTATGGGTTTATTAACTTAAATCTAACATATAAAAATTGTATTTAAGTATATTTAATAAAACCATGCAGATTTTAAGTGAAAATTTCATTTATTTTACTAAAGTGGAAGATGGTGAATTTTTAAATCTGAGCGGAAATTGACATATTTTACCCCTAGAACGTTAAATTACGTTTTCTGGTGCACCTATGGGGTTATTAACTTAAATCTAATATTTAAAAATTGTAATTTAATATATTTAAAAAAACTCTTTAGTTTTAAAGTGAAAATTTTTTTTATTTAATTGTAGTGGGAATAGGGTCAATTATTAAATCTGAGCGGAAATTGAAATATTTTACCCCTAGAACGTTAAATTACGTTTTCTGGTGCACCTATGGTGTTATTAACTTAAATCTAACATATAAAAATTGTAATTAAGTATATTAAATAAAACCATGCAGATTTTAAGTGAAAATTTCATTTATTTAATTGTAGTGGGAAGAGGGTCATTTACTAAATCTGAGCGGAAATTGAAATATTTTACCCCTAGAACGTAAAATAACGTTTTCTGGTGCACCTATGGGTTTATTAACTTAAATCTAATATTTAAAAATTGTAATTTAATATATATAAAAAAACTCTTTAGTTTTAAAGTGAAAATTTTTTTTTATTTAATTGTTGTGGGAAAAGGGTCAATTATTAAATCTGAGCGGAAATTGAAATATATTACCCCTAGAACGTTAAATTACGTTTTCTGGTGTACCTATGGGGTTATTAACTTAAACCTAACATATAAAAATTGTAATTAAGTATATTGAATAAAACTATGCAGATTTTAAGTGAAAATTTCATTTATTTAACTAAAGTGGGAAGATGGTGAATTTTTAAATCTGAGCGGAAATTGAAATATTTTACCACTAGATCGTTAAATTACGTTTTCTGGTGCACCTATGGGGTTTTTAACTTAAATCTAACATATAAAAATTGTATTTAAGTATATTTAATAAAACCATGCAGATTTTAAGTGAAAATTTCATTTATTTAACTAAAGTGGGAAGATGGTGAATTTTTAAATCTGAGCGGAAATTGAAATATTTTACCCCTAGAACGTAAAATAACGTTTTCAGGTGCACCTATGGGTTTATTAACTTAAATCTAATATTTAAAAATTGTAATTTAATATATTTAAAAAAACTCTTTAGTTTTAAAGTGAAAATTTTTTTTATTTAATTGTAGTGGGAATAGGGTCAATTATTAAATCTGAGCGGAAATTGAAATATTTTACCCCTAGAACGTTAAATTACGTTTTCTGGTGCACCTATGGTGTTATTAACTTAAATCTAACATATAAAAATTGTAATTAAGTATATTAAATAAAACCATGCAGATTTTAAGTGAAAATTTCATTTATTTAATTGTAGTGGGAAGAGGGTCATTTACTAAATCTGAGCGGAAATTTAAATATTTTACCCCTAGAACGTAAAATAACGTTTTCTTGTGCACCTATGGGTTTATTAACTTAAATCTAATATTTAAAAATTGTAATTTAATATATTTAAAAAAACTCTTTAGTTTTAAAGTGAAAATTTTTTTTATTTAATTGTTGTGGGAAAAGGGTCAATTATTAAATCTGAGCGGAAATTGATATATTTTACCCCTAGAACGTTAAATTACGTTTTCTGGTGTACCTATAGGGTTATTAACTTAAATCTAACATATAAAAATTGTAATTAAGTATATTAAATAAAACTATGCAGATTTTAAGTGAAAATTTAATTTATTTAATTGTAGTGGGAAGAGGGTCATTTACTAAATCTGAGCGGAAATTGATATATTTTACCCCTAGAACGTTAAATTACGTTTTCTGGTGTACCTATGGCGTTATTAACTTAAATCTAACATATAAAAATTGTATTTAAGTATATTTAATAAAACCATGCAGATTTTAAGTGAAAATTTAATTTATTAATTGTAGTGGGAAGAGGGTCATTTACTAAATCTGAGCGGAAATTGAAATATTTTAACCCTAGAACGTAAAATAACGTTTTCTGGTGCACCTATGGGTTTATTAACTTAAATCTAACATATAAAAATTGTATTTAAGTATATTTAATAAAACCATGCAGATTTTAAGTGAAAATTTCATTTATTTTACTAAAGTGGAAGATGGTGAATTTTTAAATCTGAGCGGAAATTGACATATTTTACCCCTAGAACGTTAAATTACGTTTTCTGGTGCACCTATGGGGTTATTAACTTAAATCTAATATTTAAAAATTGTAATTTAATATATTTAAAAAAACTCTTTAGTTTTAAAGTGAAAATTTTTTTTATTTAATTGTAGTGGGAATAGGGTCAATTATTAAATCTGAGCGGAAATTGAAATATTTTACCCCTAGAACGTTAAATTACGTTTTCTGGTGCACCTATGGTGTTATTAACTTAAATCTAACATATAAAAATTGTAATTAAGTATATTAAATAAAACCATGCAGATTTTAAGTGAAAATTTCATTTATTTAATTGTAGTGGGAAGAGGGTCATTTACTAAATCTGAGCGGAAATTGAAATATTTTACCCCTAGAACGTAAAATAACGTTTTCTGGTGCACCTATGGGTTTATTAACTTAAATCTAATATTTAAAAATTGTAATTTAATATATATAAAAAAACTCTTTAGTTTTAAAGTGAAAATTTTTTTTTATTTAATTGTTGTGGGAAAAGGGTCAATTATTAAATCTGAGCGGAAATTGAAATATATTACCCCTAGAACGTTAAATTACGTTTTCTGGTGTACCTATGGGGTTATTAACTTAAACCTAACATATAAAAATTGTAATTAAGTATATTAAATAAAACTATGCAGATTTTAAGTGAAAATTTCATTTATTTAATTGTAGTGGGAAGAGGGTCATTTACTAAATCTGAGCGGAAATTGAAATATTTTACCCCTAGAACGTAAAATAACGTTTTCTGGTGCACCTATGGGTTTATTAACTTAAATCTAACATATAAAAATTGTATTTAAGTATATTTAATAAAACCATGCAGATTTTAAGTGAAAATTTCATTTATTTAAACTATAGTGGGAAGATGGTGAATTTTTAAATCTGAGCGGAAATTGAAATATTTTACCCCTAGAACGTTAAATTACGTTTTCTGGTGCACCTATGGTGTTATTAACTTAAATCTAACATATAAAAATTGTAATTAAGTATATTAAATAAAACCATGCAGATTTTAAGTGAAAATTTCATTTATTTAATTGTAGTGGGAAGAGGGTCATTTACTAAATCTGAGCGGAAATTGAAATATTTTACCCCTAGAACGTAAAATAACGTTTTCTGGTGCACCTATGGGTTTATTAACTTATATCTAATATTTAAAAATTGTAATTTAATATATTTAAAAAAACTCTTTAGTTTTAAAGTGAAAATTTTTTTTATTTAATTGTTGTGGGAAAAGGGTCAATTTTAAATCTGAGCGGAAATTGAAATATTTTACCACTAGAACGTTAAATACGTTTTCTGGTGCACCTATGGGGTTATTAACTTAAATCTAATATTTAAAAATTGTAATTTAATATATTTAAAAAACTCTTTAGTTTTAAAGTGAAAATTTTTTTTATTTAATTGTAGTGGGAATAGGGTCAAATTATTAAATCTGAGCGGAAATTGAAATATTTTACCCCTAGAACGTTAAATTACGTTTTCTGGTGCACCTATGGTGTTATTAACTTAAATCTAACATATAAAAATTGTAATTAAGTATATTAAATAAAACCATGCAGATTTTAAGTGAAAATTTCATTTATTTAATTGTAGTGGGAAGAGGGTCATTTACTAAATCTGAGCGGAAAATTTAAATATTTTACCCCTAGAATGTAAAATAACGTTTTCTGGTGCACCTATGGGTTTATTAACTTAAATCTAATATTTAAAAATTGTAATTTAATATATTTAAAAAAACTCTTTAGTTTTAAAGTGAAAATTTTTTTTATTTAATTGTTGTGGGAAAAGGGTCAATTATTAAATCTGAGCGGAAATTGAAATATTTTACCCCTAGAACGTTAAATTACGTTTTCTGGTGTACCTATGGGGTTATTAACTTAAACCTAACATATAAAAATTGTAATTAAGTATATTGAATAAAACTATGCAGATTTTAAGTGAAAATTTCATTTATTTAACTAAAGTGGGAAGATGGTGAATTTTTTAAATCTGAGCGGAAATTGAAATATTTTACCACTAGATCGTTAAATTACGTTTTCTGGTGCACCTATGGGGTTTTTAACTTAAATCTAACATATAAAAATTGTATTTAAGTATATTTAATAAAACCATGCAGATTTTAAGTGAAAATTTCATTTATTTAACTAAAGTGGGAAGATGGTGAATTTTTAAATCTGAGCGGAAATTGAAATATTTTACCCCTAGAACGTAAAATAACGTTTTCAGGTGCACCTATGGGTTTTATTAACTTAAATCTAATATTTAAAAATTGTAATTTAATATATTTAAAAAAACTCTTTAGTTTTAAAGTGAAAATTTTTTTTATTTAATTGTTGTGGGAAAAGGGTCAATTATTAAATCTGAGCGGAAATTGAAATATTTTACCCCTAGAACGTTAAATTACGTTTTCTGGTGTACCTATGGGGGTTATTAACTTAAACCTAACATATAAAAATTGTAATTAAGTATATTAAATAAAACTATGCAGATTTTAAGTGAAAATTTCATTTATTTAATTGTAGTGGGAAGAGGGTCATTTACTAAATCTGAGCGGAAATTGAAATATTTTAACCCTAGAACGTAAAATAACGTTTTCTGGTGCACCTATGGGTTTATTAACTTAAATCTAACATATAAAAATTGTATTTAAGTATATTTAATAAAAACCATGCAGATTTTAAGTGAAAATTTCATTTATTTAACTAAAGTGGAAGATGGTGAATTTTTAAATCTGAGCGGAAATTGAAATATTTTACCCCTAGAACGTTAAATTACGTTTTCTGGTGCACCTATGGGGTTATTAACTTAAATCTAACATATAAAAATTGTATTTAAGTATATTTAATAATACCATGCAGATTTTAAGTGAAAATTTCATTTATTTAACTAAAGTGGGAAGATGGTGAATTTTTAAAATCTGAGCGGAAATTGAAATATTTTACCCCTAGAACGTAAATTACGTTTTCTGGTGCACCTATGGGGTTATTAACTTAAATCTAACATATAAAAATTGTAATTTAATATATTTAAAAAAACTCTTTAGTTTTTAAAGTGAAAATTTTTTTTATTTAATTGTAGTGGGAAAAGGGTCAATTATTAAATCTGAGCGGAAATTGATATATTTTACCCCTAGAACGTAAAATAACGTTTTCTGGTGCACCTATGGGGTTATTAACTTAAATCTAATATTTAAAAATTGTAATTTAATATATTAAATAAAACCATGCAGATTTTAAGTGAAAATTTCATTTATTTAATTGTAGTGGGTAGAGGGTCAATTATTAAATCTGAGCGGAAATTGAAATATTTTACCCCTAGAACGTTAAATTACGTTTTCTGGTGTACCTATGGGGTTATTAACTTAAATCTAACATATAAAAATTGTATTTAAGTATATTTAATAAAACCATGCAGATTTTAAGTGAAAATTTCATTTATTTAACTAAAGTGGGAAGATGGTGAATTTTTTAAATCTGAGCGGAAATTGAAATATTTTACCCCTAGAACGTAAAATAAGGTGCACCTATGGGGTTATTAACTTAAATCTAATATTTAAAAATTGTAATTTAATATATTTAAAAAGCTCTTTAGTTTTAAAGTGAAAATTTTTTTTATTTAATTGTAGTGGGAAAAGGATCAATTATTAAATCTGAGCGGAAATTGATATATTTTACCCCTAGAACGTTAAATTACGTTTTCTGGTGTACCTATGGGGTTATTAACTTAAATCTAACATATAAAAATTGTATTTAAGTATATTTAATAAAACCATGAAGATTTTAAGTGAAAATTTCATTTATTTAACTAAAGTGGGAAGAGGGTCATTTACTAAATCTGAGCGGAAATTGAAATATTTTACCCCTAGAACGTAAAATAACGTTTTCTGGTGCACCTATGGGTTTATTAACTTAAATCTAACATATAAAAATTGTATTTAAGTATATTTAATAAAACCATGCAGATTTTAAGTGAAAATTTCATTTATTTAACTAAAGTGGGAAGATGGTGAATTTTTAAATCTGAGCGGAAATTGAAATATTTTACCCCTAGAACGTAAATTACGTTTTCTGGTGCACCTATGGGGTTATTAACTTAAATCTAACATATAAAAATTGTAATTTAATATATTTAAAAAAACTCTTTAGTTTTAAAGTGAAAATTTTTTTTATTTAATTGTAGTGGGAAAAGGGTCAATTATTAAATCTGAGCGGAAATTGATATATTTTACCCCTAGAACGTTAAATTACGTTTTCTGGTGTACCAATGGGGTTATTAACTTAAACCTAACATATAAAAATTGTAATTAAGTATATTAAATAAAACTATGCAGATTTTAAGTGAAAATTTCATTTATTTAATTGTAGTGGGAAGAGGGTCATTTACTAAATCTGAGCGGAAATTGAAATATTTTACCCCTAGAACGTAAAATAACGTTTTCTGGTGCACCTATGGGTTTATTAACTTAAATCTAACATATAAAAATTGTATTTAAGTATATTTAATAAAACCATGCAGATTTTAAGTGAAAATTTCATTTATTTAACTAAAGTGGGAAGATGGTGAATTTTTAAATCTGAGCGGAAATTGAAATATTTTACCCCTAGAACGTAAAATAACGTTTTCTGGTGCACCTATGGGGTTATTAACTTAAATCTAATATTTAAAAATTGTAATTTAATATATTAAATAAAACCATGCAGATTTTAAGTGAAAATTTCATTTATTTAATTGTAATGGGAAGAGGGTCATTTACTAAATCTGAGCGGAAATTGATATATTTTACCCCTAGAACGTAAAATAACGTTTTCTGGTGCACCTATGGGGTTATTAACTTAAATCTAATATTCAAAAATTGTAATTTAATATATTTAAAAAGCTCTTTAGTTTTAAAGTGAAAATTTTTTTTATTTAATTGTAGTGGGAAAAGGGTCAATTATTAAATCTGAGCGGAAATTGATATATTTTACCCCTAGAACGTTAAATTACGTTTTCTGGTGTACCTATGGGGTTTTTAACTTAAATCTAACATATAAAAATTGTATTTAAGTATATTTAATAAAACCATGCAGATTTTAAGTTAAAATTTCATTTATTTAACTAAAGTGGGAAGATGGTGAATTTTTAAATCTGAGCGGAAATTGATATATTTTACCCCTAGAACGTTAAATTACGTTTTCTGGTGCACCTATGGGGTTATTAACTTAAATCTAATATTTAAAAATTGTAATTTAATATATTTAAAAAAACTCTTTAGTTTTAAAGTGAAATTTTTTTTTATTTAATTGTAGTGGGAAAAGGGTCAATTATTAAATCTGAGCGGAAATTGATATATTTTACCCCTAGAACGTTAAATTACGTTTTCTGGTGCACCTATGGGGTTATTAACTTAAATCTAATATTTAAAAATTGTAATTTAATATATTTAAAAAAACTCTATAGTTTTAAAGTGAAAATTTTTTTTTATTTAATTGTAGTGGGAAAAGGGTCAATTATTAAATCTGAGCGGAAACTGATATATTTTACCCCTAGAACGTTAAATTACGTTTTCTGGTGTACCTATGGGGTTATTAACTTAAATCTAACATATAAAAATTGTAATTAAGTATATTAAATAAAACTATGCAGATTTTAGGTGAAAATTTAATTTATTTAATTGTAGTGGGAAGAGGGTCATTTACTAAATCTGAGCGGAAATTGATATATTTTACCCCTAGAACGTTAAATTACGTTTTCTGGTGTACCTATGGCGTTATTAACTTAAATCTAACATATAAAAATTGTATTTAAGTATATTTAATAAAACCATGCAGATTTTAAGTGAAAATTTCATTTATTTAACTAAAGTGGGAAGATGGTGAATTTTTAAATCTGAGCGGAAATTGAAATATTTTACCCCTAGAACGTTAAATTACGTTTTCTGGTGCACCTATGGGGTTTTTAACTTAAATCTAACATATAAAAATTGTATTTAAGTATATTTAATAAAACCATGCAGATTTTAAGTTAAAATTTCATTTATTTAACTAAAGTGGGAAGATGGTGAATTTTTAAATCTGAGCGGAAATAGATATATTTTACCCCTAGAACGTTAAATTACGTGTTCTGGTGCACCTATGGGGTTATTAACTTAAATCTAATATTTAAAAATTGTAATTTAATATATTTAAAAAAACTCTTTAGTTTTAAAGTGAAAATTTTTTTTATTTAATTGTAGTGGGAAAAGGGTCAATTATTAAATCTGAGCGGAAACTGATATATTTTACCCCTAGAACGTTAAATTACGTTTTCTGGTGTACCTATGGGGTTATTAACTTAAATCTAACATATAAAAATTGTAATTAAGTATATTAAATAAAACTATGCAGATTTTAAGTGAAAATTTAATTTATTTAATTGTAGTGGGAAGAGGGTCATTTACTAAATCTGAGCGGAAATTGATATATTTTACCCCTAGAACGTTAAATTACGTTTTCTGGTGTACCTATGGCGTTATTAACTTAAATCTAACATATAAAAATTGTATTTAAGTATATTTAATAAAACCATGCAGATTTTAAGTGAAAATTTAATTTATTTAATTGTAGTGGGAAGAGGGTCAATTATTAAATCTGAGCGGAAATTGAAATAATTTACCCCTAGAACGTTAAATTACGTTTTCTGGTGTACCTATGGGGTTATTAACTTAAACCTAACATATAAAAATTGTAATTAAGTATATTAAATAAAACTATGCAGATTTTAAGTGAAAATTTCATTTATTTAATTGTAGTGGGAAGAGGGTCATTTACTAAATCTGAGCGGAAATTGAAATATTTTAACCCTAGAACGTAAAATAAAGTTTTCTGGTGCACCTATGGGGTTATTAACTTAAATCTAACATATAAAAATTGTATTTAAGTAAATTTAATAAAACCATGCAGATTTTAATTGAAAATTTCATTTATTTAACTAAAGTGGGAAGATGGTGAATTTTTAAATTTGAGCGGAAATTGAAATATTTTACCCCTAGAACGTAAAATAACGTTTTCTGGTGCACCTATGGTGTTATTAACCTAAATCTAATATTTAAAAATTGTAATTTAATATATTTAAAAAAAATCTTTAGTTTTAAAGTGCAAATTTATTTTATTTTATTTTAGTGGGAAGAGGGTCATTTACTAAATCTGAGCGGAAATTGAAATATTTTACCCCTAGAACGTAAAATAACGTTTTCTGGTGCACCTATGGGTTTATAACTTAAATCTAACATATAAAAATTGTATTTAAGTATATTTAATAAAACCATGCAGATTTTAAGTGAAAATTTCATTTATTTAACTAAAGTGGGAAGATGGTGAATTTTTAAATCTGAGCGGAAATTGAAATATTTTACCCCTAGAACGTAAAATAACGTTTTCTGGTGCACCTATGGGGTTATTAACTTAAATCTAATATTTAAAAATTGTAATTTAATATATTAAATAAAACCATGCAGATTTTAAGTGAAAATTTCATTTATTTAATTGTAATGGGAAGAGGGTCATTTACTAAATCTGAGCGGAAATTGATATATTTTACCCCTAGAACGTAAAATAACGTTTTCTGGTGCACCTATGGGGTTATTAACTTAAATCTAATATTCAAAAATTGTAATTTAATATATTTAAAAAGCTCTTTAGTTTTAAAGTGAAAATTTTTTTGTTCAATTTAATTGTAGTGGGAAAAGGGTCAATTATTAAATCTGAGCGGAAATTGATATATTTTACCCCTAGAACGTTAAATTACGTTTTCTGGTGCACCTATGGGGTTATTAACTTAAATCTAATATTTAAAAATTGTAATTTAATATATTTAAAAAAACTCTTTAGTTTTAAAGTGAAAATTTTTTTTATTTAATTGTAGTGGGAAAAGGGTCAATTATTAAATCTGAGCGGAAACTGATATATTTTACCCCTAGAACGTTAAATTACGTTTTCTGGTGTACCTATGGGGTTATTAACTTAAATCTAACATATAAAAATTGTAATTAAGTATATTAAATAAAACTATGCAGATTTTAGGTGAAAATTTAATTTATTTAATTGTAGTGGGAAGAGGGTCATTTACTAAATCTGAGCGGAAATTGATATATTTTACCCCTAGAACGTTAAATTACGTTTTCTGGTGTACCTATGGCGTTATTAACTTAAATCTAACATATAAAAATTGTATTTAAGTATATTTAATAAAACCATGCAGATTTTAAGTGAAAATTTCATTTATTTAACTAAAGTGGGAAGATGGTGAATTTTTAAATCTGAGCGGAAATTGAAATATTTTACCCCTAGAACGTTAAATTACGTTTTCTGGTGCACCTATGGGGTTTTTAACTTAAATCTAACATATAAAAATTGTATTTAAGTATATTTAATAAAACCATGCAGATTTTAAGTTAAAATTTCATTTATTTAACTAAAGTGGGAAGATGGTGAATTTTTAAATCTGAGCGGAAATAGATATATTTTACCCCTAGAACGTTAAATTACGTGTTCTGGTGCACCTATGGGGTTATTAACTTAAATCTAATATTTAAAAATTGTAATTTAATATATTTAAAAAAACTCTTTAGTTTTAAAGTGAAAATTTTTTTTATTTAATTGTAGTGGGAAAAGGGTCAATTATTAAATCTGAGCGGAAACTGATATATTTTACCCCTAGAACGTTAAATTACGTTTTCTGGTGTACCTATGGGGTTATTAACTTAAATCTAACATATAAAAATTGTAATTAAGTATATTAAATAAAACTATGCAGATTTTAAGTGAAAATTTAATTTATTTAATTGTAGTGGGAAGAGGGTCATTTACTAAATCTGAGCGGAAATTGATATATTTTACCCCTAGAACGTTAAATTACGTTTTCTGGTGTACCTATGGCGTTATTAACTTAAATCTAACATATAAAAATTGTATTTAAGTATATTTAATAAAACCATGCAGATTTTAAGTGAAAATTTAATTTATTTAATTGTAGTGGGAAGAGGGTCAATTATTAAATCTGAGCGGAAATTGAAATATTTTACCCCTAGAACGTTAAATTACGTTTTCTGGTGTACCTATGGGGTTATTAACTTAAACCTAACATATAAAAATTGTAATTAAGTATATTAAATAAAACTATGCAGATTTTAAGTGAAAATTTCATTTATTTAATTGTAGTGGGAAGAGGGTCATTTACTAAATCTGAGCGGAAATTGAAATATTTTAACCCTAGAACGTAAAATAACGTTTTCTGGTGCACCTATGGGTTTATTAACTTAAATCTAACATATAAAAATTGTATTTAAGTATATTTAATAAAACCATGCAGATTTTAAGTGAAAATTTCATTTATTTAACTAAAGTGGAAGATGGTGAATTTTTAAATCTGAGCGGAAATTGAAATATTTTACCCCTAGAACGTTAAATTACGTTTTCTGGTGCACCTATGGGGTTATTAACTTAAATCTAACATATAAAAATTGTATTTAAGTATATTTAATAAAACCATGCAGATTTTAAGTGAAAATTTCATTTATTTAACTAAAGTGGGAAGATGGTGAATTTTTAAATCTGAGCGGAAATTGAAATATTTTACCCCTAGAACGTAAATTACGTTTTCTGGTGCACCTATGGGGTTATTAACTTAAATCTAACATATAAAAATTGTATTTTAATATATTTAAAAAAACTCTTTAGTTTTAAAGTGAAAATTTTTTTTATTTAATTGTAGTGGGAAAAGGGTCAATTATTAAATCTGAGCGGAAATTGATATATTTTACCCCTAGAACGTTAATTTACGTTTTCTGGTGTACCTATGGGGTTATTAACTTAAATCTAACATATAAAAATTGTATTTAAGTATATTTAATAAAACCATGCAGATTTTAAGTGAAAATTTCATTTATTTAACTAAAGTGGGAAGATGGTGAATTTTTAAATCTGAGCGGAAATTGAAATATTTTACCCCTAGAACGTTAAATTACGTTTTCTGGTGCACCTATGGGGTTATTAACTTAAATCTAACATATAAAAATTGTATTTAAGTAAATTTAATAAAACCATGCAGATTTTAATTGAAAATTTCATTTATTTAACTAAAGTGGGAAGATGGTGAATTTTTAAATTTGAGCGGAAATTGAAATATTTTACCCCTGGAATGTAAAATAACGTTTTCTGGTGCACCTATGGTGTTATTAACCTAAATCTAATATTTAAAAATTGTAATTTAATATATTTAAAAAAAATCTTTAGTTTTAAAGTGCAAATTTATTTTATTTTATTTTAGTGGGAAAAGGGTCAATTATTAAATCTGAGCGGAAATTGAAATATTTTACCCCTAGAACGTAAAATAATGTTTTCTGGTGCACCTATGGGGTTATTAACTTAAATCTAATATTTAAAAATTGTAATTTAATATATTTAAAAAAACTCTTTAGTTTTAAAGTGAAAATTTTTTTTATTTAATTGTAGTGGGAAAAGGGTCAATCATTAAATCTGAGCGGAAATTGATATATTTTACCCCTAGAACGTTAAATTACGTTTTCTGGTGTACCTATGGGGTTATTAACCTAAATCTAATATTTAAAAATTGTAATTTAATATATTTAAAAAAACTCTTTAGTTTTAAAGTGAAAATTTTTTTTATTTAATTGTTGTGGGAAAAGGGTCAATTATTAAATCTGAGCGGAAATTGAAATATTTTACCCCTAGAAAGTAAAATAATGTTTTCTGGTGCACCTATGGGGTTATTAACTTAAATCTAATATTTAAAAATTGTAATTAAGTATATTAAATAAAACTATGCAGATTTTAAGTGAAAATTTAATTTATTTAATTGTAGTGGGTAGAGGGTCAATTATTAAATCTGAGCGGAAATTGAAATATTTTACCCCTAGAACGTTAAATTACGTTTTCTGGTGTACCTATGGGGTTATTAACCTAAATCTAATATTTAAAAATTGTAATTTAATATATTTAAAAAGCTCTTTAGTTTTAAAGTGAAAATTTTTTTTATTTAATTATAGTGGGAAAAGGGTCAATTATTAAATCTGAGCGGAAATTGATATATTTTACCCCTAGAACGTTAAATTACGTTTTCTGGTGCACCTATGGGGTTATTAACTTAAATCTAACATATAAAAATTGTATTTAAGTATATTTAATAAAACCATGCAGATTTTAAGTGAAAATTTCATTTATTTAACTAAAGTGGGAAGATGGTGAATTTTTAAATCTAAGCGGAAATTGAAATATTTTACCCCTAGAACGTTAAATTACGTTTTCTGGTGTACCTATGGGGTTATTAACTTAAATCTAACATATAAAAATTGTATTTAAGTATATTTAATAAAACCATGCAGATTTTAAGTGAAAATTTCATTTATTTAACTAAAGTGGGAAGATGGTGAATTTTTAAATCTGAGCGGAAATTGAAATATTTTACCCCTAGAACGTAAATTACGTTTTCTGGTGCACCTATGGGGTTATTAACTTAAATCTAACATATAAAAATTGTAATTTAATATATTTAAAAAAACTCTTTAGTTTTAAATTGAAAATTTTTTTTATTTAATTGTAGTGGGAAAAGGGTCAATTATTAAATCTGAGCGGAAATTGATATATTTTACCCCTAGAACGTTAAATTACGTTTTCTGGTGTACCTATGGGGTTATTAACTTAAACCTAACATATAAAAATTGTAATTAAGTATATTAAATAAAACTATGCAGATTTTAAGTGAAAATTTCATTTATTTAATTGTAGTGGGAAGAGGGTCATTTACTAAATCTGAGCGGAAATTGAAATATTTTACCCCTAGAACGTAAAATAACGTTTTCTGGTGCACCTATGGGTTTATTAACTTAAATCTAACATATAAAAATTGTAATTAAGTATATTAAATAAAACTATGCAGATTTTAAGTGAAAATTTAATTTATTTAATTGTAGTGGGTAGAGGGTCAATTATTAAATCTGAGCGGAAATTGAAATATTTTACCCCTAGAACGTTAAATTACGTTTTCTGGTGTACCTATGGGGTTATTAACTTAAATCTAACATATAAAAATTGTATTTAAGTATATTTAATAAAACCATGCAGATTTTAAGTGAAAATTTCATTTATTTAACTAAAGTGGGAAGATGGTGAATTTTTAAATCTGAGCGGAAATTGAAATATTTTACCCCTAGAACGTAAAATAACGTTTTCTGGTGCACCTATGGGGTTATTAACTTAAATCTAATATTTAAAAATTGTAATTTAATATATTAAATAAAACCATGCAGATTTTAAGTGAAAATTTCATTTATTTAATTGTAATGGGAAGAGGGTCATTTATTAAATCTGAGCGGAAATTGATATATTTTACCCCTAGAACGTTAAATTGCGGTTTCTGGTGTACCTATGGGGTTATTAACTTAAATCTAACATATAAAAATTGTAATTAAGTATATTAAATAAAACTATGCAGATTTTAACTGAAAATTTAATTTATTTAATTGTAGTGGGTAGAGGGTCAATTATTAAATCTGAGCGGAAATTGAAATATTTTACCCCTAGAACGTTAAATTACGTTTTCTGGTGTACCTATGGGGTTATTAACTTAAATCTAACATATAAAAATTGTATTTAAGTATATTTAATAAAACCATGCAGATTTTAAGTGAAAATTTCATTTATTTAACTAAAGTGGGAAGATGGTGAATTTTTAAATCTAAGCGGAAATTGAAATATTTTACCCCTAGAACGTAAAATAACGTTTTCTGGTGCACCTATGGTGTTATTAACCTAAATCTAATATTTAAAAATTGTAATTTAATATATTTAAAAAAACTCTTTAGTTTTAAAGTGAAAATTTTTTTTATTTAATTGTTGTGGGAAAAGGGTCAATTATTAAATCTGAGCGGAAGTTGAAATATTTTACCCCTAGAACGTAAAATAATGTTTTCTGGTGCACCTATGGGGTTATTAACTTAAATCTAATATTTAAAAATTGTAATTTAATATATTTAAAAAAACTCTTTAGTTTTAAAAAGAAAATTTTTTTTATTTAATTGTAGTGGGAAAAGGGTCAATTATTAAATCTGAGCGGAAATTGATATATTTTACCCCTAGAACGTTAAATTACGTTTTCTGGTGTACCTATGGGGTTATTAACTTAAATCTAACATATAAAAATTGTATTTAAGTATATTTAATAAAACCATGCAGATTTTAAGTGAAAATTTCATTTATTTAACTAAAGTGGGAAGATGGTGAATTTTTAAATCTGAGCGGAAATTGAAATATTTTACCCCTAGAACGTTAAATTACGTTTTCTGGTGCACCTATGGGGTTATTAACTTAAATCTAACATATAAAAATTGTATTTAAGTAAATTTAATAAAACCACGCAGATTTTAATTGAAAATTTCATTTATTTAACTAAAGTGGGAAGATGGTGAATTTTTAAATTTGAGCGGAAATTGAAATATTTTACCCCTAGAACGTAAAATAACGTTTTCTGGTGCACCTATGGTGTTATTAACCTAAATCTAATATTTAAAAATTGTAATTTAATATATTTAAAAAAAATCTTTAGTTTTAAAGTGCAAATTTATTTTATTTTATTTTAGTGGGAAAAGGGTCAATTATTAAATCTGAGCGGAAATTGAAATATTTTACCCCTAGAACGTAAAATAATGTTTTCTGGTGCACCTATGGGGTTATTAACTTAAATCTAATATTTAAAAATTGTAATTTAATATATTTAAAAAAACTCTTTAGTTTTAAAGTGAAAATTTTTTTTATTTAATTGTAGTGGGAAAAGGGTCAATCATTAAATCTGAGCGGAAATTGATATATTTTACCCCTAGAACGTTAAATTACGTTTTCTGGTGTACCTATGGGGTTATTAACCTAAATCTAATATTTAAAAATTGTAATTTAATATATTTAAAAAAACTCTTTAGTTTTAAAGTGAAAATTTTTTTTATTTAATTGTTGTGGGAAAAGGGTCAATTATTAAATCTGAGCGGAAATTGAAATATTTTACCCCTAGAACGTAAAATAATGTTTTCTGGTGCACCTATGGGGTTATTAACTTAAATCTAATATTTAAAAATTGTAATTAAGTATATTAAATAAAACTATGCAGATTTTAAGTGAAAATTTAATTTATTTAATTGTAGTGGGTAGAGGGTCAATTATTAAATCTGAGCGGAAATTGAAATATTTTACCCCTAGAACGTTAAATTACGTTTTCTGGTGTACCTATGGGGTTATTAACTTAAATCTAACATATAAAAATTGTATTTAAGTATATTTAATAAAACCATGCAGATTTTAAGTGAAAATTTCATTTATTTAACTAAAGTGGGAAGATGGTGAATTTTTAAATCTGAGCGGAAATTGATATATTTTACCCCTAGAACGTAAAATAACGTTTTCTGGTGCACCTATGGGGTTATTAACTTAAATCTAATATTTAAAAATTGTAATTTAATATATTTAAAAAGCTCTTTAGTTTTAAAGTGAAAATTTTTTTTATTTAATTGTAGTGGGAAAAGGGTCAATTATTAAATCTGAGCGGAAATTGATATATTTTACCCCTAGAACGTTAAATTACGTTTTCTGGTGTACCTATGGGGTTATTAACTTAAATCTAACATATAAAAATTGTATTTAAGTATATTTAATAAAACCATGCAGATTTTAAGTGAAAATTTCATTTATTTAACTAAAGTGGGAAGATGGTGAATTTTTAAATCTGAGCGGAAATTGAAATATTTTACCCCTAGAACGTAAATTACGTTTTCTGGTGCACCTATGGGGTTATTAACTTAAATCTAACATATAAAAATTGTATTTAAGTATATTTAATAAAACCATGCAGATTTTAAGTGAAAATTTCATTTATTTAACTAAAGTGGGAAGATGGTGAATTTTTAAATCTGAGCGGAAATTGAAATATTTTACCCCTAGAACGTAAATTACGTTTTCTGGTGCACCTATGGGGTTATTAACTTAAATCTAACATATAAAAATTGTAATTTAATATATTTAAAAAAAACTCTTTAGTTTTAAAGTGAAAATTTTTTTTATTTAATTGTAGTGGGAAAAGGGTCAATTATTAAATCTGAGCGGAAATTGATATATTTTACCCCTAGAACGTTAATTTACGTTTTCTGGTGTACCTATGGGGTTATTAACTTAAATCTAACATATAAAAATTGTATTTAAGTATATTTAATAAAACCATGCAGATTTTAAGTGAAAATTTCATTTATTTAACTAAAGTGGGAAGATGGTGAATTTTTAAATCTGAGCGGAAATTGAAATATTTTACCCCTAGAACGTTAAATTACGTTTTCTGGTGCACCTATGGGGTTATTAACTTAAATCTAACATATAAAAATTGTATTTAAGTAAATTTAATAAAACCATGCAGATTTTAATTGAAAATTTCATTTATTTAACTAAAGTGGGAAGATGGTGAATTTTTAAATTTGAGCGGAAATTGAAATATTTTACCCCTGGAACGTAAAATAACGTTTTCTGGTGCACCTATGGTGTTATTAACCTAAATCTAATATTTAAAAATTGTAATTTAATATATTTAAAAAAAATCATTAGTTTTAAAGTGCAAATTTATTTTATTTTATTTTAGTGGGAAAAGGGTCAATTATTAAATCTGAGCGGAAATTGAAATATTTTACCCCTAGAACGTAAAATAATGTTTTCTGGTGCACCTATGGGGTTATTAACTTAAATCTAATATTTAAAAATTGTAATTTAATATATTTAAAAAAACTCTTTAGTTTTAAAGTGAAAATTTTTTTTATTTAATTGTAGTGGGAAAAGGGTCAATCATTAAATCTGAGCGGAAATTGATATATTTTACCCCTAGAACGTTAAATTACGTTTTCTGGTGTACCTATGGGGTTATTAACCTAAATCTAATATTTAAAAATTGTAATTTAATATATTTAAAAAAACTCTTTAGTTTTAAAGTGAAAATTTTTTTTATTTAATTGTTGTGGGAAAAGGGTCAATTATTAAATCTGAGCGGAAATTGAAATATTTTACCCCTAGAACGTAAAATAATGTTTTCTGGTGCACCTATGGGGTTATTAACTTAAATCTAATATTTAAAAATTGTAATTAA
Source organism: Rhopalosiphum padi (assembly GCF_020882245.1). Taxonomy (NCBI): domain Eukaryota; kingdom Metazoa; phylum Arthropoda; class Insecta; order Hemiptera; family Aphididae; genus Rhopalosiphum; species Rhopalosiphum padi. The sequence continues at coordinate 6,189,052 of NW_026869996.1, read as the reverse complement.
GTATATTAAATAAAACTATGCAGATTTTAAGTGAAAATTTAATTTATTTAATTGTAGTGGGTAGAGGGTCAATTATTAAATCTGAGCGGAAATTGAAATATTTTACCCCTAGAACGTTAAATTACGTTTTCTGGTGTACCTATGGGGTTATTAACCTAAATCTAATATTTAAAAATTGTAATTTAATATATTTAAAAAGCTCTTTAGTTTTAAAGTGAAAATTTTTTTTATTTAATTATAGTGGGAAAAGGGTCAATTATTAAATCTGAGCGGAAATTGATATATTTTACCCCTAGAACGTTAAATTACGTTTTCTGGTGTACCTATGGGGTTATTAACTTAAATCTAACATATAAAAATTGTATTTAAGTATATTTAATAAAACCATGCAGATTTTAAGTGAAAATTTCATTTATTTAACTAAAGTGGGAAGATGGTGAATTTTTAAATCTAAGCGGAAATTGAAATATTTTACCCCTAGAACGTTAAATTACGTTTTCTGGTGTACCTATGGGGTTATTAACTTAAATCTAACATATAAAAATTGTATTTAAGTATATTTAATAAAACCATGCAGATTTTAAGTGAAAATTTCATTTATTTAACTAAAGTGGGAAGATGGTGAATTTTTAAATCTGAGCGGAAATTGAAATATTTTACCCCTAGAACGTAAATTACGTTTTCTGGTGCACCTATGGGGTTATTAACTTAAATCTAACATATAAAAATTGTAATTTAATATATTTAAAAAAACTCTTTAGTTTTAAATTGAAAATTTTTTTTATTTAATTGTAGTGGGAAAAGGGTCAATTATTAAATCTGAGCGGAAATTGATATATTTTACCCCTAGAACGTTAAATTACGTTTTCTGGTGTACCTATGGGGTTATTAACTTAAACCTAACATATAAAAATTGTAATTAAGTATATTAAATAAAACTATGCAGATTTTAAGTGAAAATTTCATTTATTTAATTGTAGTGGGAAGAGGGTCATTTACTAAATCTGAGCGGAAATTGAAATATTTTACCCCTAGAACGTAAAATAACGTTTTCTGGTGCACCTATGGGTTTATTAACTTAAATCTAACATATAAAAATTGTAATTAAGTATATTAAATAAAACTATGCAGATTTTAAGTGAAAATTTAATTTATTTAATTGTAGTGGGTAGAGGGTCAATTATTAAATCTGAGCGGAAATTGAAATATTTTACCCCTAGAACGTTAAATTACGTTTTCTGGTGTACCTATGGGGTTATTAACTTAAATCTAACATATAAAAATTGTATTTAAGTATATTTAATAAAACCATGCAGATTTTAAGTGAAAATTTCATTTATTTAACTAAAGTGGGAAGATGGTGAATTTTTAAATCTGAGCGGAAATTGAAATATTTTACCCCTAGAACGTAAAATAACGTTTTCTGGTGCACCTATGGGGTTATTAACTTAAATCTAATATTTAAAAATTGTAATTTAATATATTAAATAAAACCATGCAGATTTTAAGTGAAAATTTCATTTATTTAATTGTAATGGGAAGAGGGTCATTTACTAAATCTGAGCGGAAATTGAAATATTTTACCCCTAGAACGTAAAATAACGTTTTCTGGTGCACCTATGGGTGTATTAACTTAAATCTAACATATAAAAATTGTATTTAATATATTAAATAAAACCATGCAGATTTTAAGTGAAAATTTCATTTATTTAATTGTAATGGGAAGAGGGTCATTTATTAAATCTGAGCGGAAATTGATATATTTTACCCCTAGAACGTTAAATTGCGGTTTCTGGTGTACCTATGGGGTTATTAACTTAAATCTAACATATAAAAATTGTAATTAAGTATATTAAATAAAACTATGCAGATTTTAACTGAAAATTTAATTTATTTAATTGTAGTGGGTAGAGGGTCAATTATTAAATCTGAGCGGAAATTGAAATATTTTACCCCTAGAACGTTAAATTACGTTTTCTGGTGTACCTATGGGGTTATTAACTTAAATCTAACATATAAAAATTGTATTTAAGTATATTTAATAAAACCATGCAGATTTTAAGTGAAAATTTCATTTATTTAACTAAAGTGGGAAGATGGTGAATTTTTAAATCTAAGCGGAAATTGAAATATTTTACCCCTAGAACGTAAAATAACGTTTTCTGGTGCACCTATGGTGTTATTAACCTAAATCTAATATTTAAAAATTGTAATTTAATATATTTAAAAAAACTCTTTAGTTTTAAAGTGAAAATTTTTTTTATTTAATTGTTGTGGGAAAAGGGTCAATTATTAAATCTGAGCGGAAGTTGAAATATTTTACCCCTAGAACGTAAAATAATGTTTTCTGGTGCACCTATGGGGTTATTAACTTAAATCTAATATTTAAAAATTGTAATTTAATATATTTAAAAAAACTCTTTAGTTTTAAAAAGAAAATTTTTTTTATTTAATTGTAGTGGGAAAAGGGTCAATTATTAAATCTGAGCGGAAATTGATATATTTTACCCCTAGAACGTTAAATTACGTTTTCTGGTGTACCTATGGGGTTATTAACTTAAATCTAACATATAAAAATTGTATTTAAGTATATTTAATAAAACCATGCAGATTTTAAGTGAAAATTTCATTTATTTAACTAAAGTGGGAAGATGGTGAATTTTTAAATCTGAGCGGAAATTGAAATATTTTACCCCTAGAACGTTAAATTACGTTTTCTGGTGCACCTATGGGGTTATTAACTTAAATCTAACATATAAAAATTGTATTTAAGTAAATTTAATAAAACCACGCAGATTTTAATTGAAAATTTCATTTATTTAACTAAAGTGGGAAGATGGTGAATTTTTAAATTTGAGCGGAAATTGAAATATTTTACCCCTAGAACGTAAAATAACGTTTTCTGGTGCACCTATGGTGTTATTAACCTAAATCTAATATTTAAAAATTGTAATTTAATATATTTAAAAAAAATCTTTAGTTTTAAAGTGCAAATTTATTTTATTTTATTTTAGTGGGAAAAGGGTCAATTATTAAATCTGAGCGGAAATTGAAATATTTTACCCCTAGAACGTAAAATAATGTTTTCTGGTGCACCTATGGGGTTATTAACTTAAATCTAATATTTAAAAATTGTAATTTAATATATTTAAAAAAACTCTTTAGTTTTAAAGTGAAAATTTTTTTTATTTAATTGTAGTGGGAAAAGGGTCAATCATTAAATCTGAGCGGAAATTGATATATTTTACCCCTAGAACGTTAAATTACGTTTTCTGGTGTACCTATGGGGTTATTAACCTAAATCTAATATTTAAAAATTGTAATTTAATATATTTAAAAAAACTCTTTAGTTTTAAAGTGAAAATTTTTTTTATTTAATTGTTGTGGGAAAAGGGTCAATTATTAAATCTGAGCGGAAATTGAAATATTTTACCCCTAGAACGTAAAATAATGTTTTCTGGTGCACCTATGGGGTTATTAACTTAAATCTAATATTTAAAAATTGTAATTAAGTATATTAAATAAAACTATGCAGATTTTAAGTGAAAATTTAATTTATTTAATTGTAGTGGGTAGAGGGTCAATTATTAAATCTGAGCGGAAATTGAAATATTTTACCCCTAGAACGTTAAATTACGTTTTCTGGTGTACCTATGGGGTTATTAACTTAAATCTAACATATAAAAATTGTATTTAAGTATATTTAATAAAACCATGCAGATTTTAAGTGAAAATTTCATTTATTTAACTAAAGTGGGAAGATGGTGAATTTTTAAATCTGAGCGGAAATTGATATATTTTACCCCTAGAACGTAAAATAACGTTTTCTGGTGCACCTATGGGGTTATTAACTTAAATCTAATATTTAAAAATTGTAATTTAATATATTTAAAAAGCTCTTTAGTTTTAAAGTGAAAATTTTTTTTATTTAATTGTAGTGGGAAAAGGGTCAATTATTAAATCTGAGCGGAAATTGATATATTTTACCCCTAGAACGTTAAATTACGTTTTCTGGTGTACCTATGGGGTTATTAACTTAAATCTAACATATAAAAATTGTATTTAAGTATATTTAATAAAACCATGCAGATTTTAAGTGAAAATTTCATTTATTTAACTAAAGTGGGAAGATGGTGAATTTTTAAATCTGAGCGGAAATTGAAATATTTTACCCCTAGAACGTTAAATTACGTTTTCTGGTGTACCTATGGGGTTATTAACTTAAATCTAACATATAAAAATTGTATTTAAGTATATTTAATAAAACCATGCAGATTTTAAGTGAAAATTTCATTTATTTAACTAAAGTGGGAAGATGGTGAATTTTTAAATCTGAGCGGAAATTGAAATATTTTACCCCTAGAACGTAAAATAACGTTTTCTGGTGCACCTATGGGGTTATTAACTTAAATCTAATATTTAAAAATTGTAATTTAATATATTAAATAAAACCATGCAGATTTTAAGTGAAAATTTCATTTATTTAATTGTAATGGGAAGAGGGTCATTTACTAAATCTGAGCGGAAATTGAAATATTTTACCCCTAGAACGTAAAATAACGTTTTCTGGTGCACCTATGGGTGTATTAACTTAAATCTAACATATAAAAATTGTATTTAATATATTAAATAAAACCATGCAGATTTTAAGTGAAAATTTCATTTATTTAATTGTAATGGGAAGAGGGTCATTTATTAAATCTGAGCGGAAATTGATATATTTTACCCCTAGAACGTTAAATTGCGGTTTCTGGTGTACCTATGGGGTTATTAACTTAAATCTAACATATAAAAATTGTAATTAAGTATATTAAATAAAACTATGCAGATTTTAACTGAAAATTTAATTTATTTAATTGTAGTGGGTAGAGGGTCAATTATTAAATCTGAGCGGAAATTGAAATATTTTACCCCTAGAACGTTAAATTACGTTTTCTGGTGTACCTATGGGGTTATTAACTTAAATCTAACATATAAAAATTGTATTTAAGTATATTTAATAAAACCATGCAGATTTTAAGTGAAAATTTCATTTATTTAACTAAAGTGGGAAGATGGTGAATTTTTAAATCTAAGCGGAAATTGAAATATTTTACCCCTAGAACGTAAAATAACGTTTTCTGGTGCACCTATGGTGTTATTAACCTAAATCTAATATTTAAAAATTGTAATTTAATATATTTAAAAAAACTCTTTAGTTTTAAAGTGAAAATTTTTTTTATTTAATTGTTGTGGGAAAAGGGTCAATTATTAAATCTGAGCGGGAGTTGAAATATTTTACCCCTAGAACGTAAAATAATGTTTTCTGGTGCACCTATGGGGTTATTAACTTAAATCTAATATTTAAAAATTGTAATTTAATATATTTAAAAAAACTCTTTAGTTTTAAAAAGAAAATTTTTTTTATTTAATTGTAGTGGGAAAAGGGTCAATTATTAAATCTGAGCGGAAATTGATATATTTTACCCCTAGAACGTTAAATTACGTTTTCTGGTGTACCTATGGGGTTATTAACTTAAATCTAACATATAAAAATTGTATTTAAGTATATTTAATAAAACCATGCAGATTTTAAGTGAAAATTTCATTTATTTAACTAAAGTGGGAAGATGGTGAATTTTTAAATCTGAGCGGAAATTGAAATATTTTACCCCTAGAACGTTAAATTACGTTTTCTGGTGCACCTATGGGGTTATTAACTTAAATCTAACATATAAAAATTGTATTTAAGTAAATTTAATAAAACCACGCAGATTTTAATTGAAAATTTTATTTATTTAACTAAAGTGGGAAGATGGTGAATTTTTAAATTTGAGCGGAAATTGAAATATTTTACCCCTAGAACGTAAAATAACGTTTTCTGGTGCACCTATGGTGTTATTAACCTAAATCTAATATTTAAAAATTGTAATTTAATATATTTAAAAAAAATCTTTAGTTTTAAAGTGCAAATTTATTTTATTTTATTTTAGTGGGAAAAGGGTCAATTATTAAATCTGAGCGGAAATTGAAATATTTTACCCCTAGAACGTAAAATAATGTTTTCTGGTGCACCTATGGGGTTATTAACTTAAATCTAATATTTAAAAATTGTAATTTAATATATTTAAAAAAACTCTTTAGTTTTAAAGTGAAAATTTTTTTTATTTAATTGTAGTGGGAAAAGGGTCAATCATTAAATCTGAGCGGAAATTGATATATTTTACCCCTAGAACGTTAAATTACGTTTTCTGGTGTACCTATGGGGTTATTAACCTAAATCTAATATTTAAAAATTGTAATTTAATATATTTAAAAAAACTCTTTAGTTTTAAAGTGAAAATTTTTTTTATTTAATTGTTGTGGGAAAAGGGTCAATTATTAAATCTGAGCGGAAATTGAAATATTTTACCCCTAGAACGTAAAATAATGTTTTCTGGTGCACCTATGGGGTTATTAACTTAAATCTAATATTTAAAAATTGTAATTAAGTATATTAAATAAAACTATGCAGATTTTAAGTGAAAATTTAATTTATTTAATTGTAGTGGGTAGAGGGTCAATTATTAAATCTGAGCGGAAATTGAAATATTTTACCCCTAGAACGTTAAATTACGTTTTCTGGTGTACCTATGGGGTTATTAACTTAAATCTAACATATAAAAATTGTATTTAAGTATATTTAATAAAACCATGCAGATTTTAAGTGAAAATTTCATTTATTTAACTAAAGTGGGAAGATGGTGAATTTTTAAATCTGAGCGGAAATTGATATATTTTACCCCTAGAACGTAAAATAACGTTTTCTGGTGCACCTATGGGGTTATTAACTTAAATCTAATATTTAAAAATTGTAATTTAATATATTTAAAAAGCTCTTTAGTTTTAAAGTGAAAATTTTTTTTATTTAATTGTAGTGGGAAAAGGGTCAATTATTAAATCTGAGCGGAAATTGATATATTTTACCCCTAGAACGTTAAATTACGTTTTCTGGTGTACCTATGGGGTTATTAACTTAAATCTAACATATAAAAATTGTATTTAAGTATATTTAATAAAACCATGCAGATTTTAAGTGAAAATTTCATTTATTTAACTAAAGTGGGAAGATGGTGAATTTTTAAATCTGAGCGGAAATTGAAATATTTTACCCCTAGAACGTAAATTACGTTTTCTGGTGCACCTATGGGGTTATTAACTTAAATCTAACATATAAAAATTGTATTTAAGTATATTTAATAAAACCATGCAGATTTTAAGTGAAAATTTCATTTATTTAACTAAAGTGGGAAGATGGTGAATTTTTAAATCTGAGCGGAAATTGAAATATTTTACCCCTAGAACGTAAATTACGTTTTCTGGTGCACCTATGGGGTTATTAACTTAAATCTAATATTTAAAAATTGTAATTTAATATATTTAAAAAAAACTCTTTAGTTTTAAAAAGAAAATTTTTTTTATTTAATTGTAGTGGGAAAAGGGTCAATTATTAAATCTGAGCGGAAATTGATATATTTTACCCCTAGAACGTTAAATTACGTTTTCTGGTGTACCTATGGGGTTATTAACTTAAATCTAACATATAAAAATTGTATTTAAGTATATTTAATAAAACCATGCAGATTTTAAGTGAAAATTTCATTTATTTAACTAAAGTGGGAAGATGGTGAATTTTTAAATCTGAGCGGAAATTGAAATATTTTACCCCTAGAACGTTAAATTACGTTTTCTGGTGCACCTATGGGGTTATTAACTTAAATCTAACATATAAAAATTGTATTTAAGTAAATTTAATAAAACCATGCAGATTTTAATTGAAAATTTCATTTATTTAACTAAAGTGGGAAGATGGTGAATTTTTAAATCTGAGCGGAAATTGAAATATTTTACCCCTAGAACGTAAATTACGTTTTCTGGTGCACCTATGGTGTTATTAACCTAAATCTAATATTTAAAAATTGTAATTTAATATATTTAAAAAAAATCTTTAGTTTTAAAGTGCAAATTTATTTTATTTTATTTTAGTGGGAAAAGGGTCAATTATTAAATCTGAGCGGAAATTGAAATATTTTACCCCTTGAACGTAAAATAATGTTTTCTGGTGCACCTATGGGGTTATTAACTTAAATCTAATATTTAAAAATTGTAATTTAATATATTTAAAAAAACTCTTTAGTTTTAAAGTGAAAATTTTTTTTATTTAATTGTAGTGGGAAAAGGGTCAATCATTAAATCTGAGCGGAAATTGATATATTTTACCCCTAGAACGTTAAATTACGTTTTCTGGTGTACCTATGGGGTTATTAACCTAAATCTAATATTTAAAAATTGTAATTTAATATATTTAAAAAAACTCTTTAGTTTTAAAGTGAAAATTTTTTTTATTTAATTGTTGTGGGAAAAGGGTCAATTATTAAATCTGAGCGGAAGTTGAAATATTTTACCCCTAGAACGTAAAATAATGTTTTCTGGTGCACCTATGGGGTTATTAACTTAAATCTAATATTTAAAAATTGTAATTTAATATATTTAAAAAAACTCTTTAGTTTTAAAAAGAAAATTTTTTTTATTTAATTGTAGTGGGAAAAGGGTCAATTATTAAATCTGAGCGGAAATTGATATATTTTACCCCTAGAACGTTAAATTACGTTTTCTGGTGTACCTATGGGGTTATTAACTTAAATCTAACATATAAAAATTGTATTTAAGTATATTTAATAAAACCATGCAGATTTTAAGTGAAAATTTCATTTATTTAACTAAAGTGGGAAGATGGTGAATTTTTAAATCCGAGCGGAAATTGAAATATTTTACCCCTAGAACGTTAAATTACGTTTTCTGGTGCACCTATGGGGTTATTAACTTAAATCTAACATATAAAAATTGTATTTAAGTATATTAAATAAAACCATGCAGATTTTAAGTGAAAATTTCATTTATTTAACTAAAGTGGGAAGATGGTGAGTTTTTAAATCTGAGCGGAAATTGAAATATTTTACCCCTAGAACGTTAAATTACGTTTTCTGGTGCACCTATGGGGTTATTAACTTAAATCTAACATATAAAAATTGTAATTAAGTATATTAAATAAAACTATGCAGATTTTTACTAAAAATTTAATTTATTTAATTGTAGTGGGTAGAGGGTCATTTACTAAATATGAGCGGAAATTGAAATATTTTACCCCTAGAACGTTAAATTACGTTTTCTGGTGCACCTATGGGGTTATTAACTTAAATCTAACATATAAAAATTGTAATTTAATATATTTAAAAAAACTCTTTAGTTTTAAAAAGAAAATTTTTTTTATTTAATTGTAGTGGGAAAAGGGTCAATTATTAAATCTGAGCGGAAATTGATATATTTTACCCCTAGAACGTTAAATTACGTTTTCTGGTGTACCTATGGGGTTATTAACTTAAATCTAACATATAAAAATTGTATTTAAGTATATTTAATAAAACCATGCAGATTTTAAGTGAAAATTTCATTTATTTAACTAAAGTGGGAAGATGGTGAATTTTTAAATCTGAGCGGAAATTGAAATATTTTACCCCTAGAACGTTAAATTACGTTTTCTGGTGCACCTATGGGGTTATTAACTTAAATCTAACATATAAAAATTGTATTTAAGTAAATTTAATAAAACCATGCAGATTTTAATTGAAAATTTCATTTATTTAACTAAAGTGGGAAGATGGTGAATTTTTAAATTTGAGCGGAAATTGAAATATTTTACCCCTAGAACGTAAAATAACGTTTTCTGGTGCACCTATGGTGTTATTAACCTAAATCTAATATTTAAAAATTGTAATTTAATATATTTAAAAAAAATCTTTAGTTTTAAAGTGCAAATTTATTTTATTTTATTTTAGTGGGAAAAGGGTCAATTATTAAATCTGAGCGGAAATTGAAATATTTTACCCCTTGAACGTAAAATAATGTTTTCTGGTGCACCTATGGGGTTATTAACTTAAATCTAATATTTAAAAATTGTAATTTAATATATTTAAAAAAACTCTTTAGTTTTAAAGTGAAAATTTTTTTTATTTAATTGTAGTGGGAAAAGGGTCAATCATTAAATCTGAGCGGAAATTGATATATTTTACCCCTAGAACGTTAAATTACGTTTTCTGGTGTACCTATGGGGTTATTAACCTAAATCTAATATTTAAAAATTGTAATTTAATATATTTAAAAAAACTCTTTAGTTTTAAAGTGAAAATTTTTTTTATTTAATTGTTGTGGGAAAAGGGTCAATTATTAAATCTGAGCGGAAGTTGAAATATTTTACCCCTAAAACGTAAAATAATGTTTTCTGGTGCACCTATGGGGTTATTAACTTAAATCTAATATTTAAAAATTGTAATTTAATATATTTAAAAAAACTCTTTAGTTTTAAAAAGAAAATTTTTTTTATTTAATTGTAGTGGGAAAAGGGTCAATTATTAAATCTGAGCGGAAATTGATATATTTTACCCCTAGAACGTTAAATTACGTTTTCTGGTGTACCTATGGGGTTATTAACTTAAATCTAACATATAAAAATTGTATTTAAGTATATTTAATAAAACCATGCAGATTTTAAGTGAAAATTTCATTTATTTAACTAAAGTGGGAAGATGGTGAATTTTTAAATCTGAGCGGAAATTGAAATATTTTACCCCTAGAACGTTAAATTACGTTTTCTGGTGCACCTATGGGGTTATTAACTTAAATCTAACATATAAAAATTGTATTTAAGTATATTTAATAAAACCATGCAGATTTTAAGTGAAAATTTCATTTATTTAACTAAAGTGGGAAGATGGTGAGTTTTTAAATCTGAGCGGAAATTGAAATATTTTACCCCTAGAACGTTAAATTACGTTTTCTGGTGCACCTATGGGGTTATTAACTTAAATCTAACATATAAAAATTGTAATTAAGTATATTAAATAAAACTATGCAGATTTTAACTAAAAATTTAATTTATTTAATTGTAGTGGGTAGAGGGTCATTTACTAAATATGAGCGGAAATTGAAATATTTTACCCCTAGAACGTTAAATTACGTTTTCTGGTGCACCTATGGGGTTATTAACTTAAATCTAACATATAAAAATTGTAATTTAATATATTTAAAAAAACTCTTTAGTTTTAAAGTGAAAATTTCATTTATTTAATTGTAGTGGGAAGAGGGTCATTTACTAAATCTGAGCGGAAATTGAAATATTTTACCCCTAGAACGTAAAATAACGTTTTCTGGTGCACCTATGGGTTTATTAACTTAAATCTAACATATAAAAATTGTATTTAAGTATATTTAATAAAACCATGCAGATTTTAAGTGAAAATTTCATTTATTTAACTAAAGTGGGAAGATGGTGAATTTTTAAATCTGAGCGGAAATTGAAATATTTTACCCCTAGAACGTTAAATTACGTTTTCTGGTGCACCTATGGGGTTATTAACTTAAATCTAACATATAAAAATTGTAATTAAGTATATTAAATAAAACTATGCAGATTTTAACTAAAAATTTAATTTATTTAATTGTAGTGGGTAGAGGGTCATTTACTAAATCTGAGCGGAAATTGAAATATTTTACCCCTAGAACGTTAAATTACGTTTTCTGGTGCACCTATAGGGTTATTAACTTAAATCTAATATTTAAAAATTGTAATTTAATATATTTAATAAAACCATGCAGATTTTAAGTGAAAATTTCATTTATTTAATTGTAATGGGAAGAGGGTCATTTATTAAATCTGAGCGGAAATTGATATATTTTACCCCTAGAACGTTAAATTACGGTTTCTGGTGTACCTATGGGGTTATTAACTTAAATCTAACATATAAAAATTGTAATTAAGTATATTAAATAAAACCATGCAGATTTTAAGTGAAAATTTCATTTATTTAATTGTAATGGGAAGAGGGTTATTTACTAAATCTGAGCGGAAATTGATATATTTTACCCCTAGAACGTTAAATTACGTTTTCTGGTGTACCTATGGGGTTATTAACTTAAACCTAACATATAAAAATTGTAATTAAGTATATTAAATAAAACTATGCAGATTTTAAGTGAAAATTTCATTTATTTAATTGTAGTGGGAAGAGGGTCATTTACTAAATCTGAGCGGAAATTGAAATATTTTACCCCTAGAACGTAAAATAACGTTTTCTGGTGCACCTATGGGTTTATTAACTTAAATCTAACATATAAAAATTGTAATTAAGTATATTAAATAAAACTATGCAGATTTTAAGTGAAAATTTAATTTATTTAATTGTAGTGGGTAGAGGGTCAATTATTAAATCTGAGCGGAAATTGAAATATTTTACCCCTAGAACGTTAAATTACGTTTTCTGGTGTACCTATGGGGTTATTAACTTAAATCTAACATATAAAAATTGTATTTAAGTATATTTAATAAAACCATGCAGATTTTAAGTGAAAATTTCATTTATTTAACTAAAGTGGGAAGATGGTGAATTTTTAAATCTGAGCGGAAATTGAAATATTTTACCCCTAGAACGTAAAATAACGTTTTCTGGTGCACCTATGGGGTTATTAACTTAAATCTAATATTTAAAAATTGTAATTTAATATATTAAATAAAACCATGCAGATTTTAAGTGAAAATTTCATTTATTTAATTGTAATGGGAAGAGGGTCATTTACTAAATCTGAGCGGAAATTGAAATATTTTACCCCTAGAACGTAAAATAACGTTTTCTGGTGCACCTATGGGTGTATTAACTTAAATCTAACATATAAAAATTGTATTTAATATATTAAATAAAACCATGCAGATTTTAAGTGAAAATTTCATTTATTTAATTGTAATGGGAAGAGGGTCATTTATTAAATCTGAGCGGAAATTGATATATTTTACCCCTAGAACGTTAAATTGCGGTTTCTGGTGTACCTATGGGGTTATTAACTTAAACCTAACATATAAAAATTGTAATTAAGTATATTAAATAAAACTATGCAGATTTTAACTGAAAATTTAATTTATTTAATTGTAGTGGGTAGAGGGTCAATTATTAAATCTGAGCGGAAATTGAAATATTTTACCCCTAGAACGTTAAATTACGTTTTCTGGTGTACCTATGGGGTTATTAACTTAAATCTAACATATAAAAATTGTATTTAAGTATATTTAATAAAACCATGCAGATTTTAAGTGAAAATTTCATTTATTTAACTAAAGTGGGAAGATGGTGAATTTTTAAATCTAAGCGGAAATTGAAATATTTTACCCCTAGAACGTAAAATAACGTTTTCTGGTGCACCTATGGTGTTATTAACCTAAATCTAATATTTAAAAATTGTAATTTAATATATTTAAAAAAACTCTTTAGTTTTAAAGTGAAAATTTTTTTTATTTAATTGTTGTGGGAAAAGGGTCAATTATTAAATCTGAGCGGAAGTTGAAATATTTTACCCCTAGAACGTAAAATAATGTTTTCTGGTGCACCTATGGGGTTATTAACTTAAATCTAATATTTAAAAATTGTAATTTAATATATTTAAAAAAACTCTTTAGTTTTAAAAAGAAAATTTTTTTTATTTAATTGTAGTGGGAAAAGGGTCAATTATTAAATCTGAGCGGAAATTGATATATTTTACCCCTAGAACGTTAAATTACGTTTTCTGGTGTACCTATGGGGTTATTAACTTAAATCTAACATATAAAAATTGTATTTAAGTATATTTAATAAAACCATGCAGATTTTAAGTGAAAATTTCATTTATTTAACTAAAGTGGGAAGATGGTGAATTTTTAAATCTGAGCGGAAATTGAAATATTTTACCCCTAGAACGTTAAATTACGTTTTCTGGTGCACCTATGGGGTTATTAACTTAAATCTAACATATAAAAATTGTATTTAAGTAAATTTAATAAAACCACGCAGATTTTAATTGAAAATTTCATTTATTTAACTAAAGTGGGAAGATGGTGAATTTTTAAATTTGAGCGGAAATTGAAATATTTTACCCCTAGAACGTAAAATAACGTTTTCTGGTGCACCTATGGTGTTATTAACCTAAATCTAATATTTAAAAATTGTAATTTAATATATTTAAAAAAAATCTTTAGTTTTAAAGTGCAAATTTATTTTATTTTATTTTAGTGGGAAAAGGGTCAATTATTAAATCTGAGCGGAAATTGAAATATTTTACCCCTAGAACGTAAAATAATGTTTTCTGGTGCACCTATGGGGTTATTAACTTAAATCTAATATTTAAAAATTGTAATTTAATATATTTAAAAAAACTCTTTAGTTTTAAAGTGAAAATTTTTTTTATTTAATTGTAGTGGGAAAAGGGTCAATCATTAAATCTGAGCGGAAATTGATATATTTTACCCCTAGAACGTTAAATTACGTTTTCTGGTGTACCTATGGGGTTATTAACCTAAATCTAATATTTAAAAATTGTAATTTAATATATTTAAAAAAACTCTTTAGTTTTAAAGTGAAAATTTTTTTTATTTAATTGTTGTGGGAAAAGGGTCAATTATTAAATCTGAGCGGAAATTGAAATATTTTACCCCTAGAACGTAAAATAATGTTTTCTGGTGCACCTATGGGGTTATTAACTTAAATCTAATATTTAAAAATTGTAATTAAGTATATTAAATAAACCTATGCAGATTTTAAGTGAAAATTTAATTTATTTAATTGTAGTGGGTAGAGGGTCAATTATTAAATCTGAGCGGAAATTGAAATATTTTACCCCTAGAACGTTAAATTACGTTTTCTGGTGTACCTATGGGGTTATTAACTTAAATCTAACATATAAAAATTGTATTTAAGTATATTTAATAAAACCATGCAGATTTTAAGTGAAAATTTCATTTATTTAACTAAAGTGGGAAGATGGTGAATTTTTAAATCTGAGCGGAAATTGATATATTTTACCCCTAGAACGTAAAATAACGTTTTCTGGTGCACCTATGGGGTTATTAACTTAAATCTAATATTTAAAAATTGTAATTTAATATATTTAAAAAGCTCTTTAGTTTTAAAGTGAAAATTTTTTTTATTTAATTGTAGTGGGAAAAGGGTCAATTATTAAATCTGAGCGGAAATTGATATATTTTACCCCTAGAACGTTAAATTACGTTTTCTGGTGTACCTATGGGGTTATTAACATAAATCTAACATATAAAAATTGTATTTAAGTATATTTAATAAAACCATGCAGATTTTAAGTGAAAATTTCATTTATTTAACTAAAGTGGGAAGATGGTGAATTTTTAAATCTGAGCGGAAATTGAAATATTTTACCCCTAGAACGTAAATTACGTTTTCTGGTGCACCTATGGGGTTATTAACTTAAATCTAACATATAAAAATTGTATTTAAGTATATTTAATAAAACCATGCAGATTTTAAGTGAAAATTTCATTTATTTAACTAAAGTGGGAAGATGGTGAATTTTTAAATCTGAGCGGAAATTGAAATATTTTACCCCTAGAACGTAAATTACGTTTTCTGGTGCACCTATGGGGTTATTAACTTAAATCTAATATTTAAAAATTGTAATTTAATATATTTAAAAAAACTCTTTAGTTTTAAAAAGAAAATTTTTTTTATTTAATTGTAGTGGGAAAAGGGTCAATTATTAAATCTGAGCGGAAATTGATATATTTTACCCCTAGAACGTTAAATTACGTTTTCTGGTGTACCTATGGGGTTATTAACTTAAATCTAACATATAAAAATTGTATTTAAGTATATTTAATAAAACCATGCAGATTTTAAGTGAAAATTTCATTTATTTAACTAAAGTGGGAAGATGGTGAATTTTTAAATCTGAGCGGAAATTGAAATATTTTACCCCTAGAACGTTAAATTACGTTTTCTGGTGCACCTATGGGGTTATTAACTTAAATCTAACATATAAAAATTGTATTTAAGTAAATTTAATAAAACCATGCAGATTTTAATTGAAAATTTCATTTATTTAACTAAAGTGGGAAGATGGTGAATTTTTAAATTTGAGCGGAAATTGAAATATTTTACCCCTAGAACGTAAAATAACGTTTTCTGGTGCACCTATGGTGTTATTAACCTAAATCTAATATTTAAAAATTGTAATTTAATATATTTAAAAAAAATCTTTAGTTTTAAAGTGCAAATTTATTTTATTTTATTTTAGTGGGAAAAGGGTCAATTATTAAATCTGAGCGGAAATTGAAATATTTTACCCCTTGAACGTAAAATAATGTTTTCTGGTGCACCTATGGGGTTATTAACTTAAATCTAATATTTAAAAATTGTAATTTAATATATTTAAAAAAACTCTTTAGTTTTAAAGTGAAAATTTTTTTTATTTAATTGTAGTGGGAAAAGGGTCAATCATTAAATCTGAGCGGAAATTGATATATTTTACCCCTAGAACGTTAAATTACGTTTTCTGGTGTACCTATGGGGTTATTAACCTAAATCTAATATTTAAAAATTGTAATTTAATATATTTAAAAAAACTCTTTAGTTTTAAAGTGAAAATTTTTTTTATTTAATTGTTGTGGGAAAAGGGTCAATTATTAAATCTGAGCGGAAGTTGAAATATTTTACCCCTAGAACGTAAAATAATGTTTTCTGGTGCACCTATGGGGTTATTAACTTAAATCTAATATTTAAAAATTGTAATTTAATATATTTAAAAAAACTCTTTAGTTTTAAAAAGAAAATTTTTTTTATTTAATTGTAGTGGGAAAAGGGTCAATTATTAAATCTGAGCGGAAATTGATATATTTTACCCCTAGAACGTTAAATTACGTTTTCTGGTGTACCTATGGGGTTATTAACTTAAATCTAACATATAAAAATTGTATTTAAGTATATTTAATAAAACCATGCAGATTTTAAGTGAAAATTTCATTTATTTAACTAAAGTGGGAAGATGGTGAATTTTTAAATCTGAGCGGAAATTGAAATATTTTACCCCTAGAACGTTAAATTACGTTTTCTGGTGCACCTATGGGGTTATTAACTTAAATCTAACATATAAAAATTGTATTTAAGTATATTTAATAAAACCATGCAGATTTTAAGTGAAAATTTCATTTATTTAACTAAAGTGGGAAGATGGTGAATTTTTAAATCTGAGCGGAAATTGAAATATTTTACCCCTAGAACGTTAAATTACGTTTTCTGGTGCACCTATGGGGTTATTAACTTAAATCTAACATATAAAAATTGTAATTAAGTATATTAAATAAAACTATGCAGATTTTAACTAAAAATTTAATTTATTTAATTGTAGTGGGTAGAGGGTCATTTACTAAATCTGAGCGGAAATTGAAATATTTTACCCCTAGAACGTTAAATTACGTTTTCTGGTGCACCTATGGGGTTATTAACTTAAATCTAACATATAAAAATTGTAATTTAATATATTTAAAAAAACTCTTTAGTTTTAAAGTGAAAATTTCATTTATTTAATTGTAGTGGGAAGAGGGTCATTTACTAAATCTGAGCGGAAATTGAAATATTTTACCCCTAGAACGTAAAATAACGTTTTCTGGTGCACCTATGGGTTTATTAACTTAAATCTAACATATAAAAATTGTATTTAAGTATATTTAATAAAACCATGCAGATTTTAAGTGAAAATTTCATTTATTTAACTAAAGTGGGAAGATGGTGAATTTTTAAATCTGAGCGGAAATTGAAATATTTTACCCCTAGAACGTTAAATTACGTTTTCTGGTGCACCTATGGGGTTATTAACTTAAATCTAACATATAAAAATTGTAATTAAGTATATTAAATAAAACTATGCAGATTTTAACTAAAAATTTAATTTATTTAATTGTAGTGGGTAGAGGGTCATTTACTAAATCTGAGCGGAAATTGAAATATTTTACCCCTAGAACGTTAAATTACGTTTTCTGGTGCACCTATAGGGTTATTAACTTAAATCTAATATTTAAAAATTGTAATTTAATATATTTAATAAAACCATGCAGATTTTAAGTGAAAATTTCATTTATTTAATTGTAATGGGAAGAGGGTCATTTATTAAATCTGAGCGGAAATTGATATATTTTACCCCTAGAACGTTAAATTACGGTTTCTGGTGTACCTATGGGGTTATTAACTTAAATCTAACATATAAAAATTGTAATTAAGTATATTAAATAAAACCATGCAGATTTTAAGTGAAAATTTCATTTATTTAATTGTAATGGGAAGAGGGTCATTTACTAAATCTGAGCGGAAATTGATATATTTTACCCCTAGAACGTTAAATTACGTTTTCTGGTGTACCTATGGGGTTATTAACTTAAATCTAACATATAAAAATTGTATTTAAGTATATTTAATAAAACCATGCAGATTTTAAGTGAAAATTTCATTTATTTAACTAAAGTGGGAAGATGGTGAATTTTTAAATCTAAGCGGAAATTGAAATATTTTACCCCTAGAACGTTAAATTACGTTTTCTGGTGCACCTATGGGGTTATTAACTTAAATCTAACATATAAAAATTGTAATTAAGTATATTAAATAAAACTATGCAGATTTTAACTGAAAATTTAATTTATTTAATTGTAGTGGGTAGAGGGTCATTTACTAAATCTGAGCGGAAATTGAAATATTTTACCACTAGAACGTAAAATAACGTTTTCTGGTGCACCTATGGGGTTATTAACTTAAATCTAACATATAAAAATTGTAATTAAGTATATTAAATAAAACTATGCAGATTTTAAGTGAAAATTTAATTTATTTAATTGTAGTGGGTAGAGGGTCAATTATTAAATCTGAGCGGAAATTGAAATATTTTACCCCTAGAACGTTAAATTACGTTTTCTGGTGTACCTATGGGGTTATTAACTTAAATCTAACATATAAAAATTGTATTTAAGTATATTTAATAAAACCATGCAGATTTTAAGTGAAAATTTCATTTATTTAACTAAAGTGGGAAGATGGTGAATTTTTAAATCTGAGCGGAAATTGAAATATTTTACCCCTAGAACGTAAAATAACGTTTTCTGGTGCACCTATGGTGTTATTAACCTAAATCTAATATTTAAAAATTGTAATTTAATATATTTAAAAAAAATCTTTAGTTTTAAAGTGCAAATTTATTTTATTTTATTTTAGTGGGAAAAGGGTCAATTATTAAATCTGAGCGGAAATTGATATATTTTACCCCTAGAACGTTAAATTACGTATTCTGGTGCACCTATAGGGTTATTAACTTAAATCTAATATTTAAAAATTGTAATTTAATATATTTAAAAAAACTCTTTAGTTTTAAAGTGAAAATTTTTTTTATTTAATTGTTGTGGGAAAAGGGTCAATTATTAAATCTGAGCGGAAGTTGAAATATTTTACCCCTAGAACGTAAAATAATGTTTTCTGGTGCACCTATGGGGTTATTAACTTAAATCTAATATTTAAAAATTGTAATTTAATATATTTAAAAAAACTCTTTAGTTTTAAAAAGAAAATTTTTTTTATTTAATTGTAGTGGGAAAAGGGTCAATTATTAAATCTGAGCGGAAATTGATATATTTTACCCCTAGAACGTTAAATTACGTTTTCTGGTGTACCTATGGGGTTATTAACTTAAATCTAACATATAAAAATTGTATTTAAGTATATTTAATAAAACCATGCAGATTTTAAGTGAAAATTTCATTTATTTAACTAAAGTGGGAAGATGGTGAATTTTTAAATCTGAGCGGAAATTGAAATATTTTACCCCTAGAACGTTAAATTACGTTTTCTGGTGCACCTATGGGGTTATTAACTTAAATCTAACATATAAAAATTGTATTTAAGTAAATTTAATAAAACCATGCAGATTTTAATTGAAAATTTCATTTATTTAACTAAAGTGGGAAGATGGTGAATTTTTAAATTTGAGCGGAAATTGAAATATTTTACCCCTAGAACGTAAAATAACGTTTTCTGGTGCACCTATGGTGTTATTAACCTAAATCTAATATTTAAAAATTGTAATTTAATATATTTAAAAAAAATCTTTAGTTTTAAAGTGCAAATTTATTTTATTTTATTTTAGTGGGAAAAGGGTCAATTATTAAATCTGAGCGGAAATTGAAATATTTTACCCCTAGAACGTAAAATAATGTTTTCTGGTGCACCTATGGGGTTATTAACTTAAATCTAATATTTAAAAATTGTAATTTAATATATTTAAAAAAACTCTTTAGTTTTAAAGTGAAAATTTTTTTTATTTAATTGTAGTGGGAAAAGGGTCAATCATTAAATCTGAGCGGAAATTGATATATTTTACCCCTAGAACGTTAAATTACGTTTTCTGGTGTACCTATGGGGTTATTAACCTAAATCTAATATTTAAAAATTGTAATTTAATATATTTAAAAAAACTCTTTAGTTTTAAAGTGAAAATTTTTTTTATTTAATTGTTGTGGGAAAAGGGTCAATTATTAAATCTGAGCGGAAATTGAAATATTTTACCCCTAGAACGTAAAATAATGTTTTCTGGTGCACCTATGGGGTTATTAACTTAAATCTAATATTTAAAAATTGTAATTAAGTATATTAAATAAAACTATGCAGATTTTAAGTGAAAATTTAATTTATTTAATTGTAGTGGGTAGAGGGTCAATTATTAAATCTGAGCGGAAATTGAAATATTTTACCCCTAGAACGTTAAATTACGTTTTCTGGTGTACCTATGGGGTTATTAACCTAAATCTAATATTTAAAAATTGTAATTTAATATATTTAAAAAGCTCTTTAGTTTTAAAGTGAAAATTTTTTTTATTTAATTATAGTGGGAAGATGGTGAATTTTTAAATCTGAGCGGAAATTGAAATATTTTACCCCTAGAACGTTAAATTACGTTTTCTGGTGCACCTATGGGGTTATTAACTTAAATCTAACATATAAAAATTGTAATTAAGTATATTAAATAAAACTATGCAGATTTTAACTAAAAATTTAATTTATTTAATTGTAGTGGGTAGAGGGTCATTTACTAAATCTGAGCGGAAATTGAAATATTTTACCCCTAGAACGTTAAATTACGTTTTCTGGTGCACCTATAGGGTTATTAACTTAAATCTAATATTTAAAAATTGTAATTTAATATATTAAATAAAACCATGCAGATTTTAAGTGAAAATTTCATTTATTTAATTGTAATGGGAAGAGGGTCATTTACTAAATCTGAGCGGAAATTGATATATTTTACCCCTAGAACGTTAAATTACGGTTTCTGGTGTACCTATGGGGTTATTAACTTAAATCTAACATATAAAAATTGTAATTAAGTATATTAAATAAAACCATGCAGATTTTAAGTGAAAATTTCATTTATTTAATTGTAATGGGAAGAGGGTCATTTACTAAATCTGAGCGGAAATTGATATATTTTACCCCTAGAACGTTAAATTACGTTTTCTGGTGTACCTATGGGGTTATTAACTTAAATCTAACATATAAAAATTGTATTTAAGTATATTTAATAAAACCATGCAGATTTTAAGTGAAAATTTCATTTATTTAACTAAAGTGGGAAGATGGTGAATTTTTAAATCTAAGCGGGAATTGAAATATTTTACCCCTAGAACGTTAAATTACGTTTTCTGGTGCACCTATGGGGTTATTAACTTAAATCTAACATATAAAAATTGTAATTAAGTATATGAAATAAAACTATGCAGATTTTAACTGAAAATTTAATTTATTTAATTGTAGTGGGTAGAGGGTCATTTACTAAATCTGAGCGGAAATTGAAATATTTTACCCCTAGAACGTAAAATAACGTTTTCTGGTGCACCTATGGGGTTATTAACTTAAATCTAACATATAAAAATTGTAATTAAGTATATTAAATAAAACTATGCAGATTTTAAGTGAAAATTTAATTTATTTAATTGTAGTGGGTAGAGGGTCAATTATTAAATCTGAGCGGAAATTGAAATATTTTACCCCTAGAACGTTAAATTACGTTTTCTGGTGTACCTATGGGGTTATTAACTTAAATCTAACATATAAAAATTGTATTTAAGTATATTTAATAAAACCATGCAGATTTTAAGTGAAAATTTCATTTATTTAACTAAAGTGGGAAGATGGTGAATTTTTAAATCTGAGCGGAAATTGAAATATTTTACCCCTAGAACGTAAAATAACGTTTTCTGGTGCACCTATGGGGTTATTAACTTAAATCTAATATTTAAAAATTGTAATTTAATATATTAAATAAAACCATGCAGATTTTAAGTGAAAATTTCATTTATTTAATTGTAATGGGAAGAGGGTCATTTACTAAATCTGAGCGGAAATTGATATATTTTACCCCTAGAACGTAAAATAACGTTTTCTGGTGCACCTATGGGGTTATTAACTTAAATCTAATATTTAAAAATTGTAATTTAATATATTTAAAAAGCTCTTTAGTTTTTAAGTGAAAATTTTTTTTATTTAATTATAGTGGGAAAAGGGTCAATTATTAAATCTGAGCGGAAATTGATATATTTTACCCCTAGAACGTTAAATTACGTTTTCTGGTGTACCTATGGGGTTATTAACTTAAATCTAACATATAAAAATTGTATTTAAGTATATTTAATAAAACCATGCAGATTTTAAGTGAAAATTTCATTTATTTAACTAAAGTGGAAAGATGGTGAATTTTTAAATCTGGGCGGAAATTGAAATATTTTACCCCTAGAACGTTAAATTACGTTTTCTGGTGTACCTATGGGGTTATTAACCTAAATCTAATATTTAAAAATTGTAATTTAATATATTTAAAAAAACTCTTTAGTTTTAAAGTGAAAATTTTTTTTATTTAATTGTTGTGGGAAAAGGGTCAATTATTAAATCTGAGCGGAAATTGATATATTTTACCCCTAGAACGTTAAATTACGTTTTCTGGTGTACCTATGGGGTTATTAACTTAAATCTAACATATAAAAATTGTATTTAAGTATATTTAATAAAACCATGCAGATTTTAAGTGAAAATTTCATTTATTTAACTAAAGTGGGAAGATGGTGAATTTTTAAATCTGAGCGGAAATTGAAATATTTTACCCCTAGAACGTTAAATTACGTTTTCTGGTGCACCTATGGGGTTATTAACTTAAATCTAACATATAAAAATTGTATTTAAGTAAATTTAATAAAACCATGCAGATTTTAATTGAAAATTTCATTTATTTAACTAAAGTGGGAAGATGGTGAATTTTTAAATTTGAGCGGAAATTGAAATATTTTACCCCTAGAACGTAAAATAACGTTTTCTGGTGCACCTATGGTGTTATTAACCTAAATCTAATATTTAAAAATTGTAATTTAATATATTTAAAAAAAATCTTTAGTTTTAAAGTGCAAATTTATTTTATTTTATTTTAGTGGGAAAAGGGTCAATTATTAAATCTGAGCGGAAATTGAAATATTTTACCCCTAGAACGTAAAATATTGTTTTCTGGTGCACCTATGGGGTTATTAACTTAAATCTAATATTTAAAAATTGTAATTTAATATATTTAAAAAAACTCTTTAGTTTTAAAGTGAAAATTTTTTTTATTTAATTGTAGTGGGAAAAGGGTCAATCATTAAATCTGAGCGGAAATTGATATATTTTACCCCTAGAACGTTAAATTACGTTTTCTGGTGTACCTATGGGGTTATTAACCTAAATCTAATATTTAAAAATTGTAATTTAATATATTTAAAAAAACTCTTTAGTTTTAAAGTGAAAATTTTTTTTATTTAATTGTTGTGGGAAAAGGGTCAATTATTAAATCTGAGCGGAAATTGAAATATTTTACCCCTAGAACGTAAAATAATGTTTTCTGGTGCACCTATGGGGTTATTAACTTAAATCTAATATTTAAAAATTGTAATTAAGTATATTAAATAAAACTATGCAGATTTTAAGTGAAAATTTAATTTATTTAATTGTAGTGGGTAGAGGGTCAATTATTAAATCTGAGCGGAAATTGAAATATTTTACCCCTAGAACGTTAAATTACGTTTTCTGGTGTACCTATGGGGTTATTAACCTAAATCTAATATTTAAAAATTGTAATTTAATATATTTAAAAAGCTCTTTAGTTTTAAAGTGAAAATTTTTTTTATTTAATTATAGTGGGAAAAGGGTCAATTATTAAATCTGAGCGGAAATTGATATATTTTACCCCTAGAACGTTAAATTACGTTTTCTGGTGTACCTATGGGGTTATTAACTTAAATCTAACATATAAAAATTGTATTTAAGTATATTTAATAAAACCATGCAGATTTTAAGTGAAAATTTCATTTATTTAACTAAAGTGGGAAGATGGTGAATTTTTAAATCTGAGCGGAAATTGAAATATTTTACCCCTAGAACGTTAAATTACGTTTTCTGGTGCACCTATGGGGTTATTAACTTAAATCTAACATATAAAAATTGTAATTAAGTATATTAAATAAAACTATGCAGATTTTAACTAAAAATTTAATTTATTTAATTGTAGTGGGTAGAGGGTCATTTACTAAATCTGAGCGGAAATTGAAATATTTTACCCCTAGAACGTTAAATTACGTTTTCTGGTGCACCTATAGGGTTATTAACTTAAATCTAATATTTAAAAATTGTAATTTAATATATTTAAAAAAACTCTTTAGTTTTAAAGTGAAAATTTTTTTTATTTATTGTAGTGGGAAAAGGGTCAATTATTAAATCTGAGCGGAAATTGATATATTTTACCCCTAGAACGTTAAATTACGTTTTCTGGTGTACCTATGGGGTTATTAACCTAAATCTAATATTTAAAAATTGTAATTTAATATATTTAAAAAAACTCTTTAGTTTTAAAGTGAAAATTTTTTTTATTTAATTGTTGTGGGAAAAGGGTCAATTATTAAATCTGAGCGGAAGTTGAAATATTTTACCCCTAGAACGTTAAATTACGTTTTCTGGTGTACCTATGGGGTTATTAACTTAAATCTAACATATAAAAATTGTATTTAAGTATATTTAATAAAACCATGCAGATTTTAAGTGAAAATTTCATTTATTTAACTAAAGTGGGAAGATGGTGAATTTTTAAATCTAAGCGGAAATTGAAATATTTTACCCCTAGAACGTTAAATTACGTTTTCTGGTGCACCTATGGGGTTATTAACTTAAATCTAACATATAAAAATTGTAATTAAGTATATTAAATAAAACTATGCAGATTTTAACTGAAAATTTAATTTATTTAATTGTAGTGGGTAGAGGGTCATTTACTAAATCTGAGCGGAAATTGAAATATTTTACCACTAGAACGTAAAATAACGTTTTCTGGTGCACCTATGGGGTTATTAACTTAAATCTAACATATAAAAATTGTAATTAAGTATATTAAATAAAACTATGCAGATTTTAAGTGAAAATTTAATTTATTTAATTGTAGTGGGTAGAGGGTCAATTATTAAATCTGAGCGGAAATTGAAATATTTTACCCCTAGAACGTTAAATTACGTTTTCTGGTGTACCTATGGGGTTATTAACTTAAATCTAACATATAAAAATTGTATTTAAGTATATTTAATAAAACCATGCAGATTTTAAGTGAAAATTTCATTTATTTAACTAAAGTGGGAAGATGGTGAATTTTTAAATCTGAGCGGAAATTGAAATATTTTACCCCTAGAACGTAAAATAACGTTTTCTGGTGCACCTATGGTGTTATTAACCTAAATCTAATATTTAAAAATTGTAATTTAATATATTTAAAAAAAATCTTTAGTTTTAAAGTGCAAATTTATTTTATTTTATTTTAGTGGGAAAAGGGTCAATTATTAAATCTGAGCGGAAATTGATATATTTTACCCCTAGAACGTTAAATTACGTATTCTGGTGCACCTATAGGGTTATTAACTTAAATCTAATATTTAAAAATTGTAATTTAATATATTTAAAAAAACTCTTTAGTTTTAAAGTGAAAATTTTTTTTATTTAATTGTAGTGGGAAAAGGGTCAATTATTAAATCTGAGCGTAAATTGATATATTTTACCCCTAGAACGTTAAATTACGTTTTCTGGTGTACCTATGGGGTTATTAACCTAAATCTAATATTTAAAAATTGTAATTTAATATATTTAAAAAAACTCTTTAGTTTTAAAGTGAAAATTTTTTTTATTTAATTGTTGTGGGAAAAGGGTCAATTATTAAATCTGAGCGGAAGTTGAAATATTTTACCCCTAGAACGTAAAATAATGTTTTCTGGTGCACCTATGGGGTTATTAACTTAAATCTAATATTTAAAAATTGTAATTTAATATATTTAAAAAAACTCTTTAGTTTTAAAAAGAAAATTTTTTTTATTTAATTGTAGTGGGAAAAGGGTCAATTATTAAATCTGAGCGGAAATTGATATATTTTACCCCTAGAACGTTAAATTACGTTTTCTGGTGTACCTATGGGGTTATTAACTTAAATCTAACATATAAAAATTGTATTTAAGTATATTTAATAAAACCATGCAGATTTTAAGTGAAAATTTCATTTATTTAACTAAAGTGGGAAGATGGTGAATTTTTAAATCTGAGCGGAAATTGAAATATTTTACCCCTAGAACGTTAAATTACGTTTTCTGGTGCACCTATGGGGTTATTAACTTAAATCTAACATATAAAAATTGTATTTAAGTAAATTTAATAAAACCATGCAGATTTTAATTGAAAATTTCATTTATTTAACTAAAGTGGGAAGATGGTGAATTTTTAAATTTGAGCGGAAATTGAAATATTTTACCCCTAGAACGTAAAATAACGTTTTCTGGTGCACCTATGGTGTTATTAACCTAAATCTAATATTTAAAAATTGTAATTTAATATATTTAAAAAAAATCTTTAGTTTTAAAGTGCAAATTTATTTTATTTTATTTTAGTGGGAAAAGGGTCAATTATTAAATCTGAGCGGAAATTGAAATATTTTACCCCTAGAACGTAAAATAATGTTTTCTGGTGCACCTATGGGGTTATTAACTTAAATCTAATATTTAAAAATTGTAATTTAATATATTTAAAAAAACTCTTTAGTTTTAAAGTGAAAATTTTTTTTATTTAATTGTAGTGGGAAAAGGGTCAATCATTAAATCTGAGCGGAAATTGATATATTTTACCCCTAGAACGTTAAATTACGTTTTCTGGTGTACCTATGGGGTTATTAACCTAAATCTAATATTTAAAAATTGTAATTTAATATATTTAAAAAAACTCTTTAGTTTTAAAGTGAAAATTTTTTTTATTTAATTGTTGTGGGAAAAGGGTCAATTATTAAATCTGAGCGGAAATTGAAATATTTTACCCCTAGAACGTAAAATAATGTTTTCTGGTGCACCTATGGGGTTATTAACTTAAATCTAATATTTAAAAATTGTAATTAAGTATATTAAATAAAACTATGCAGATTTTAAGTGAAAATTTAATTTATTTAATTGTAGTGGGTAGAGGGTCAATTATTAAATCTGAGCGGAAATTGAAATATTTTACCCCTAGAACGTTAAATTACGTTTTCTGGTGTACCTATGGGGTTATTAACCTAAATCTAATATTTAAAAATTGTAATTTAATATATTTAAAAAGCTCTTTAGTTTTAAAGTGAAAATTTTTTTTATTTAATTATAGTGGGAAAAGGGTCAATTATTAAATCTGAGCGGAAATTGATATATTTTACCCCTAGAACGTTAAATTAC
>NW_026869996.1:6116535-6160879 GCF_020882245.1 Rhopalosiphum padi | reverse complement strand
TGCACCTATGGGGTTATTAACTTAAATCTAATATTTAAAAATTTTAATTTAATATATTTAAAAAAACTCTTTAGTTTTAAAGTGAAAATTTTTTTTTATTTAATTGTAGTGGGAAAAGGGTCAATTATTAAATCTGAGCGGAAATTGAAATATTTTACCCCTAGAACGTTAAATAACGTTTTCTGGTGCACCTATGGGGTTATTAACTTAAATCTATCATATGAAAATTGTAATTAAGTATATTAAATAAAACTATGCAGATTTTAAGTGAAAATTTAATTTATTTAATTGTAGTGGGTAGAGGGTCAATTATTAAATCTGAGCGGAAATTGAAATATTTTACCCCTAGAACGTTAAATTACGTTTTCTGGTGTACCTATGGGGTTATTAACTTAAATCTAACATATAAAAAATTGTATTTAAGTATATTTAATAAAACCATGCAGATTTTAAGTGAAAATTTCATTTATTTAACTAAAGTGGGAAGATGGTGAATTTTAAATTTGAGCGGAAATTGAAATAATTTACCTCTAGAACGTTAAATTACGTTTTTCTGGTGTACCTATGGGGTTATTAACTTAAATCTAACATATAAAAATTGTATTTAAGTATATTTAATAAAACCATGCAGATTTTAAGTGAAAATTTCATTTATTTAACTAAAGTGGGAAGATGAGAATTTTTAAATCTGAGCGGAAATTGAAATATTTTACCCCTAGAACGTTAAATTACGTTTTCTGGTGCACCTATGGAGTTATTAACTTAAATCTAACATATAAAAATTGTAAATAAGTATATTAAATAAAACTATGCAGATTTTAACTGAAAATTTAATTTATTTAATTGTAGTGGGTAGAGGGTCATTTATTAAATCTGAGCGGAAATTGAAATATTTTACCCCTAGAACGTTAAATTACGTTTTCTGGTGCACCTATGGGGTTATTAACTTAAACCTAACATATAAAAATTGTAATTAAGTATATTAAATAAAACTATGCAGATTTTAAGTGAAAATTTCATTTATTTAATTGTAGTGGGAAGAGGGTCATTTACTAAATCTGAGCGGAAATTGAAATATTTTACCCCTAGAACGTAAAATAACGTTTTCTGGTGCACCTATGGTTTTATTAACTTAAATCTAACATATAAAAATTGTATTTAAGTATATTTAATAAAACCATGCAGATTTTAAGTGAAAATTTCATTTATTTAACTAAAGTGGGAAGATGGTGAATTTTTAAATCTGAGCGGAAATTGAAATATTTTACCCCTAGAACGTTAAATTACGTTTTCTGGTGCACCTATGGGGTTATTAACTTAAATCTAACATATAAAAAATTTAATTAAGTATATTAAATAAAACTATGCAGATTTTAACTGAAAATTTAATTTATTTAATTGTAGTGGGTAGAGGGTCATTTACTAAAATCTGAGCGGAAATTGAAATATTTTACCCCTAGAACGTAAATAACGTTTTCTGGTGCACCTATGGGGTTATTAACTTAAATCTATCATATAAAAATTGTATTTAAGTATATTTAATAAAAACCATGCAGATTTTAAGTGAAAATTTCATTTATTTAACTAAAGTGGGAAGATGGTGAATTTTTAAATCTGAGCGGAAATTGAAATATTTTACCCCTAGAACGTTAAATTACGTTTTCTGGTGCACCTATTGGGGTTATTAACTTAAATCTAATATTTAAAAATTTTAATTTAATATATTTAAAAAAAACTCTTTAGTTTTAAAGTGAAAATTTTTTTTTATTTAATTGTAGTGGGGAAAAGGGTCAATTATTAAATCTGAGCGGAAATTGAAATATTTTACCCTCTAGAACGTTAAATAACGTTTTTCTGGTGCACCTATGGGGTTATTAACTTAAATCTATCATATGAAAATTGTAATTAAGTATATTAAATAAAACTATGCAGATTTTAAGTGAAAATTTAATTTATTTAATTGTAGTGGGTAGAGGGTCAATTATTAAATCTGAGCGGAAATTGAAATATTTTACCCCTAGAACGTTAAATTACGTTTTCTGGTGTACCTATGGGGTTATTAACTTAAATCTAACATATAAAAATTGTATTTAAGTATATTTAATAAAACCATGCAGATTTTAAGTGAAAATTTCATTTATTTAACTAAAGTGGGAAGATGGTGAATTTTTAAATCTGAGCGGAAATTGAAATATTTTACCTCTAGAACGTTAAATTACGTTTTCTGGTGCACCTATGGGGTTATTAACTTAAATCTAACATATAAAAATTGTATTTAAGTATATTTAATAAAACCATGCAGATTTTAAGTGAAAATTTCATTTATTTAACTAAAGTGGGAAGATGGTGAATTTTTAAATCTGAGCGGAAATTGAAATATTTTTCCCCTAGAACGTTAAATTACGTTTTCTGGTGCACCTATGGGGTTATTAACTTAAATCTAACATATAAAAATTGTATTTAAGTATATTTAATAAAACCATGCAGATTTTAAGTGAAAATTTCATTTATTAACTAAAGTGGGAAGATGGTGAATTTTTAAATCTGAGCGGAAATTGAAATATTTTTCCCCTAGAACGTTAAATAACGTTTTCTGGTGCACCTATGGGGTTATTAACTTAAATCTAATATTTAAAAATTTAAATTTAATATATTTAAAAAAACTCTTTAGTTTTAAAGTGAAAAATTTTTTTTATTTAATTGTAGTGGGAAAAGGGTCAATTATTAAATCTGAGCGGAAATTGAAATATTTTACCCCTAGAACGTTAAATAACGTTTTCTGGTGCACCTATGGGGTTATTAAATTAAACCTAACATATAAAAATTGTAATTAAGTATATTAAATAAAACTATGCAGATTTTAAGTGAAAATTTCATTTATTTAATTGTAGTGGGAAGAGGGTCATTTACTAAATCTGAGCGGAAATTGAAATATTTTACCCCTAGAACGTTAAATTACGTTTTCTGGTGCACCTATGGGGTTATTAACTTAAATCTAATATTTAAAAATTTAAATTTAATATATTTAAAAAAAACTCTTTAGTTTTAAAGTGAAAATTTTTTTTATTTAATTGTAGTGGGAAAAGGGTCAATTATTAAATCTGAGCGGAAATTGAAATATTTTACCCCTAGAACGTTAAATTACGTTTTCTGGTGCACCTATGGGGTTATTAACTTAAACCTAACATATAAAAATTGTAATTAAGTATATTAAATAAAACTATGCAGATTTTAAGTGAAAATTTCATTTATTTAATTGTAGTGGGAAGAGGGTCATTTACTAAATCTGAGCGGAAAATTGAAATATTTTACCCCTAGAACGTAAAATAACGTTTTCTGGTGCACCTATGGTTTTATTAACTTAAATCTAACATATAAAAATTGTTATTTAAGTATATTTAATAAAACCATGCAGATTTTAAGTGAAAATTTCATTTATTTAACTAAAGTGGGAAGATGGTGAATTTTTAAATCTGAGCGGAAATTGAAATATTTTACCCCTAGAACGTTAAATTACGTTTTCTGGTGCACCTATGGGGTTATTAACTTTAATCTAATATTTAAAAATTGTAATTGAATATATTTAAAAAAAACTCTTTAGTTTTAAAGTGAAAATTTTTTTTATTTAATTGTAGTGGGAAAAGGGTCAATTATTAAATCTGAGCGGAAATTGAAATATTTTACCCCTAGAACGTTAAATTACGTTTTCTGGTGCACCTATGGGGTTATTAACTTAAATCTAACATATAAAATTGTATTTAAGTATATTTAATAAAACCATGCAGATTTTAAGTGAAAATTTCATTTATTTAACTAAAGTGGGAAGATGGTGAATTTTTAAATCTGAGCGGAAATTGAAATATTTTACCCCTAGAACGTTAAATTACGTTTTCTGGTGCACCTATGGGGGTTATTAACTTAAATCTAATATTTAAAAATTTTAATTTAATATATTAAAAAAACTCTTTAGTTTTAAAGTGAAAAATTTTTTTTATTTAATTGTAGTGGGAAAAGGGTCAATTATTAAATCTGAGCGGAAATTGAATATTTTTACCCCTAGAACGTTAAATTACGTTTTCTGGTGCACCTATGGGGTTATTAACTTAAACCTAACATATAAAAATTGTAATTAAGTATATTAAATAAAACTATGCAGATTTTAAGTGAAAATTTCATTTATTTAATTGTAGTGGGAAGAGGGTCATTTACTAAATCAGAGCGGAAATTGATATATTTTACCCCTAGAACGTTAAATTACGTTTTCTGGTGTACCTATGGGGTTATTAACTTAAATCTAACATATAAAAATTGTATTTAAGTATATTTAATAAAACCATGCAGATTTTAAGTGAAAATTTCATTTATTTAACTAAAGTGGGAAGATGGTGAATTTTTAAATCTGAGCGGAAATTGAAATATTTTACCCCTAGAACGTTAAATTACGTTTTCTGGTGCACCTATGGGGTTATTAACTTAAATCTATCATATAAAAATTGTATTTAAGTATATTTAATAAAACCTTGCAGATTTTAAGTGAAAATTTCATTTATTTAACTAAAGTGGGAAGATGGTGAATTTTTAAATCTGAGCGGAAATTGAAATATTTTACCCCTAGAACGTTAAATTACGTTTTCTGGTGCACCTATGGGGTTATTAACTTAAATCTAATATTTAAAAATTTTAATTTAATATATTTAAAAAAACTCTTTAGTTTTAAAGTGAAAATTTTTTTTATTTAATTGTAGTGGGAAAAGGGGTCAATTATTAAATCTGAGCGGAAATTGAAATATTTTACCCCTAGAACGTTAAATTACGTTTTCTGGTGCACCTATGGGGTTATTAAATTAAACCTAACATATAAAAATTGTAATTAAGTATATTAAATAAAACTATGCAGATTTTAAGTGAAAATTTCATTTATTTAATTGTAGTGGGAAGAGGGTCATTTACTAAATCTGAGCGGAAATTGAAATATTTTACCCCTAGAACGTAAAATAACGTTTTCTGGTGCACCTATGGTTTTATTAACTTAAATCTAACATATAAAAATTGTATTTAAATATATTTAATAAAACCATGCAGATTTTAAGTGAAAATTTCATTTATTTAACTAAAGTGGGAAGATGGTGAATTTTTAAATCTGAGCGGAAATTGATATATTTTACCCCTAGAACGTTAAATTACGTTTTCTGGTGTACCTATGGTGTTATTAACCTAAATCTAATATTTAAAAATTGTAATTTAATATATTTAAAAAAACTCTTTAGTTTTAAAGTGAAAATTTTTTTTATTTAATTGTAGTGGGAAAAGGGGTCAATTATTAAATCTGAGCGGAAATTGATATATTTTACCCCTAGAACGTTAAATTACGTTTTCTGGTGTACCTATGGGGTTATTAACTTAAATCTAACATATAAAAATTGTATTTAAGTATATTTAATAAAACCATGCAGATTTTAAGT
The DNA here is from genome assembly GCF_020882245.1 of Rhopalosiphum padi. NCBI lineage: Eukaryota > Metazoa > Arthropoda > Insecta > Hemiptera > Aphididae > Rhopalosiphum > Rhopalosiphum padi. The sequence continues at coordinate 6,155,417 of NW_026869996.1, read as the reverse complement.
GAAAATTTCATTTATTTAACTAAAGTGGGAAGATGGTGAATTTTTAAATCTGAGCGGAAATTGAAATATTTTACCCCTAGAACGTTAAATTACGTTTTCTGGTGCACCTATGGAGTTATTAACTTAAATCTAACATATAAAAATTGTAATTAAGTATATTAAATAAAACTATGCAGATTTTAACTGAAAATTTAATTAATTTAATTGTAGTGGGTAGAGGGTCATTTACTAAATCTGAGCGGAAATTGAAATATTTTACCCCTAGAACGTAAAATAACGTTTTCTGGTGCACCTATGGGGTTATTAACTTAAATCTATCATATAAAAATTGTAATTAAGTATATTAAATAAAACTATGCAGATTTTAAGTGAAAATTTAATTTATTTAATTGTAGTGGGTAGAGGGTCAATTATTAAATCTGAGCGGAAATTGAAATATTTTACCCCTAGAACGTTAAATTACGTTTTCTGGTGTACCTATGGGGTTATTAACTTAAATCTAACATATAAAAATTGTATTTAAGTATATTTAATAAAACCATGCAGATTTTAAGTGAAAATTTCATTATTTAACTAAAGTGGGAAGATGGTGAATTTTAAATTTTGAGCGGAAATTGAAATAATTTACCTCTAGAACGTTAAATTACGTTTTCTGGTGTACCTATGGGGTTATTAACTTAAATCTAACATATAAAAATTGTATTTAAGTATATTTAATAAAACCATGCAGATTTTAAGTGAAAATTTCATTTATTTAACTAAAGTGGGAAGATGATGAATTTTTAAATCTGAGCGGAAATTGAAATATTTTACCCCTAGAACGTTAAATTACGTTTTCTGGTGCACCTATGGAGTTATTAACTTAAATCTAACATATAAAAATTGTAAATAAGTATATTAAATAAAACTATGCAGATTTTAACTGAAAATTTAATTTATTTTAATTGTAGTGGGTAGAGGGTCATTTATTAAATCTGAGCGGAAATTGAAATATTTTACCCCTAGAACGTTAAATTACGTTTTCTGGTGCACCTATGGGGTTATTAACTTAAACCTAACATATAAAAATTGTAATTAAGTATATTAAATAAAACTATGCAGATTTTAAGTGAAAATTTCATTTATTTAATTGTAGTGGGAAGAGGGTCATTTACTAAATCTGAGCGGAAATTGAAATATTTTACCCCTAGAACGTAAAATAACGTTTTCTGGTGCACCTATGGTTTTATTAACTTAAATCTAACATATAAAAATTGTATTTAAGTATATTTAATAAAACCATGCAGATTTTAAGTGAAAATTTCATTTATTTAACTAAAGTGGGAAGATGGTGAATTTTTAAATCTGAGCGGAAATTGAAATATTTTACCCCTAGAACGTTAAATTACGTTTTCTGGTGCACCTATGGGGTTATTAACTTAAATCTAACATATAAAAAATTTAATTAAGTATATTAAATAAAACTATGCAGATTTTAACTGAAAATTTAATTTATTTAATTGTAGTGGGTAGAGGGTCATTTACTAAATCTGAGCGGAAATTGAAATATTTTACCCCTAGAACGTAAAATAACGTTTTCTGGTGCACCTATGGGGTTATTAACTTAAATCTATCATATAAAAATTGTATTTAAGTATATTTAATAAAACCATGCAGATTTTAAGTGAAAATTTCATTTATTTAACTAAAGTGGGAAGATGGTGAATTTTTAAATCTGAGCGGAAATTGAAATATTTTACCCCTAGAACGTTAAATTACGTTTTCTGGTGCACCTATGGGGTTATTTAACTTAAATCTAATATTTAAAAATTTTAATTTAATATATTTAAAAAAACTCTTTAGTTTTAAAGTGAAAATTTTTTTTATTTAATTGTAGTGGGAAAAGGGTCAATTATTAAATCTGAGCGGAAATTGAAATATTTTACCCCTAGAACGTTAAATAACGTTTTCTGGTGCACCTATGGGGTTATTAACTTAAATCTATCATATGAAAATTGTAATTAAGTATATTAAATAAAACTATGCAGATTTTAAGTGAAAATTTAATTTATTTAATTGTAGTGGGTAGAGGGTCAATTATTAAATCTGAGCGGAAATTGAAATATTTTACCCCTAGAACGTTAAATTACGTTTTCTGGTGTACCTATGGGGTTATTAACTTAAATCTAACATATAAAAATTGTATTTAAGTATATTTAATAAAACCATGCAGATTTTAAGTGAAAATTTCATTTATTTAACTAAAGTGGGAAGATGGTGAATTTTTAAATCTGAGCGGAAATTGAAATATTTTACCTCTAGAACGTTAAATTACGTTTTCTGGTGCACCTATGGGGTTATTAACTTAAATCTAACATATAAAAATTGTATTTAAGTATATTTAATAAAACCATGCAGATTTTAAGTGAAAATTTCATTTATTTAACTAAAGTGGGAAGATGGTGAATTTTTAAATCTGAGCGGAAATTGAAATATTTTTCCCCTAGAACGTTAAATTACGTTTTCTGGTGCACCTATGGGGTTATTAACTTAAATCTAACATATAAAAATTGTATTTAAGTATATTTAATAAAACCATGCAGATTTTAAGTGAAAATTTCATTTATTTAACTAAAGTGGGAAGATGGTGAATTTTTAAATCTGAGCGGAAATTGAAATATTTTTCCCCTAGAACGTTAAATAACGTTTTCTGGTGCACCTATGGGGTTATTAACTTAAATCTAATATTTAAAAATTTAAATTTAATATATTTAAAAAAACTCTTTAGTTTTAAAGTGAAAATTTTTTTTATTTAATTGTAGTGGGAAAAGGGTCAATTATTAAATCTGAGCGGAAATTGAAATATTTTACCCCTAGAACGTTAAATTACGTTTTCTGGTGCACCTATGGGGTTATTAAATTAAACCTAACATATAAAAATTGTAATTAAGTATATTAAATAAAACTATGCAGATTTTAAGTGAAAATTTCATTTATTTAATTGTAGTGGGAAGAGGGTCATTTACTATATCTGAGCGGAAATTGAAATATTTTACCCCTAGAACGTAAAATAACGTTTTCTGGTGCACCTATGGTTTTATTAACTTAAATCTAACATATAAAAATTGTATTTAAGTATATTTAATAAAACCATGCAGATTTTAAGTGAAAATTTCATTTATTTAACTAAAGTGGGAAGATGGTGAATTTTTAAATCTGAGCGGAAATTGAAATATTTTACCCCTAGAACGTTAAATTACGTTTTCTGGTGCACCTATGGGGTTATTAACTTTAATCTAATATTTAAAAATTGTAATTGAATATATTTAAAAAAACTCTTTAGTTTTAAAGTGAAAATTTTTTTTATTTAATTGTAGTGGGAAAAGGGTCAATTATTAAATCTGAGCGGAAATTGAAATATTTTACCCCTAGAACGTTAAATTACGTTTTCTGGTGCACCTATGGGGTTATTAACTTAAATCTAATATTTAAAAATTGTAATTTAATATATTTAAAAAAACTCTTTAGTTTTAAAGTGAAAATTTTTTTTTATTTAATTGTAGTGGGAAAAGGGTCAATTATTAAATCTGAGCGGAAATTGATATATTTTACCCCTAGAACGTTAAATTACGTTTTCTGGTGTACCTATGGTGTTATTAACCTAAATCTAATATTTAAAAATTGTAATTTAATATATTTAAAAAAACTCTTTAGTTTTAAAGTGAAAATTTTTTTTATTTAATTGTAGTGGGAAAAGGGTCAATTATTAAATCTGAGCGGAAATTGATATATTTTACCCCTAGAACGTTAAATTACGTTTTCTGGTGTACCTATGGGGTTATTAACTTAAATCTAACATATAAAAATTGTATTTAAGTATATTTAATAAAACCATGCAGATTTTAAGTGAAAATTTCATTTATTTAACTAAAGTGGGAAGATGGTGAATTTTTAAATCTGAGCGGAAATTGAAATATTTTACCCCTAGAACGTTAAATTACGTTTTCTGGTGCACCTATGGAGTTATTAACTTAAATCTAACATATAAAAATTGTAATTAAGTATATTAAATAAAACTATGCAGATTTTAACTGAAAATTTAATTTATTTAATTGTAGTGGGTAGAGGGTCATTTACTAAATCTGAGCGGAAATTGAAATATTTTACCCCTAGAACGTAAAATAACGTTTTCTTGTGCACCTATGGGGTTATTAACTTAAATCTATCATATAAAAATTGTAATTAAGTATATTAAATAAAACTATGCAGATTTTAAGTGAAAATTTAATTTATTTAATTGTAGTGGGTAGAGGGTCAATTATTAAATCTGAGCGGAAATTGAAATATTTTACCCCTAGAACGTTAAATTACGTTTTCTGGTGTACCTATGGGGTTATTAACTTAAATCTAACATATAAAAATTGTATTTAAGTATATTTAATAAAACCATGCAGATTTTAAGTGAAAATTTCATTTATTTAACTAAAGTGGGAAGATGGTGAATTTTAAATTTGAGCGGAAATTGAAATATTTTACCTCTAGAACGTTAATTTACGTTTTCTGGTGTACCTATGGGGTTATTAACTTAAATCTAACATATAAAAATTGTATTTAAGTATATTTAATAAAACCATGCAGATTTTAAGTGAAAATTTCATTTATTTAACTAAAGTGGGAAGATGGTGAATTTTTAAATCTGAGCGGAAATTGAAATATTTTACCCCTAGAACGTTTAAATTACGTTTTCTGGTGCACCTATGGAGTTATTAACTTAAATCTAACATATAAAAATTGTAAATAAGTATATTAAATAAAACTATGCAGATTTTAACTGAAAATTTAATTTATTTAATTGTAGTGGGTAGAGGGTCATTTATTAAATCTGAGCGGAAATTGAAATATTTTACCCCTAGAACGTTAAATTACGTTTTCTGGTTCACCTATGGGGTTATTAACTTAAACCTAACATATAAAAATTGTAATTAAGTATATTAAATAAAACTATGCAGATTTTAAGTGAAAATTTCATTTATTTAATTGTAGTGGGAAGAGGGTCATTTACTAAATCTGAGCGGAAATTGAAATATTTTACCCCTAGAACGTAAAATAACGTTTTCTGGTGCACCTATGGTTTTATTAACTTAAATCTAACATATAAAAATTGTATTTAAGTATATTTAATAAAACCATGCAGATTTTAAGTGAAAATTTCATTTATTTAACTAAAGTGGGAAGATGGTGAATTTTTAAATCTGAGCGGAAATTGAAATATTTTACCCCTAGAACGTTAAATTACGTTTTTCTGGTGCACCTATGGGGTTATTAACTTTAATCTAATATTTAAAAATTGTAATTGAATATATTTAAAAAAACTCTTTAGTTTTAAAGTGAAAATTTTTTTTATTTAATTGTAGTGGGAAAAGGGTCAATTATTAAATCTGAGCGGAAATTGAAATATTTTACCCCTAGAACGTTAAATTACGTTTTCTGGGTGCACCTATGGGGTTATTAACTTAAATCTAATATTTAAAAATTGTAATTTAATATATTTAAAAAAACTCTTTAGTTTTAAAGTGAAAATTTTTTTTTATTTAATTGTAGTGGGAAAAGGGGTCAATTATTAAATCTGAGCGGGAAATTGATATATTTTACCCCTAGAACGTTAAATTACGTTTTCTGGTGTACCTATGGTGTTATTAACCTAAATCTAATATTTAAAAATTGTAATTTAATATATTTAAAAAAACTCTTTAGTTTTAAAGTGAAAATTTTTTTTATTTAATTGTAGTGGGAAATGGGTCAATTATTAAATCTGAGCGGAAATTGATATATTTTTACCCCTAGAACGTTAAATTACGTTTTCTGGTGTACCTATGGGGTTATTAACTTAAATCTAACATATAAAAATTGTATTTAATTATATTTAATAAAACCATGCAGATTTTAAGTGAAAATTTCATTTATTCAACTAAAGTGGGAAGATGGTGAATTTTTAAATCTGAGCGGAAATTGAAATATTTTACCCCTAGAACGTTAAATTACGTTTTCTGGTGCACCTATGGGGTTATTAACTTAAATCTAATATTTAAAAATTTTAATTTAATATATTTAAAAAAACTCTTTAGTTTTAAAGTGAAAATTTTTTTTATTTAATTGTAGTGGGAAAAGGGTCAATTATTAAATCTGAGCAGAAATTGAAATATTTTACCCCTAGAACGTTAAATTACGTTTTCTGGTGCACCTATGGGGTTATTAACTTAAACCTAACATATAAAAATTGTAATTAAGTATATTAAATAAAACTATGCAGATTTTAAGTGAAAATTTCATTTATTTAATTGTAGTGGGAAGAGGGTCATTTACTAAATCTGAGCGGAAATTGATATATTTTACCCCTAGAACGTTAAATTACGTTTTCTGGTGTACCTATGGGGTTATTAACTTAAATCTAACATATAAAAATTGTATTTAAGTATATTTAATAAAACCATGCAGATTTTAAGTGAAAATTTCATTTATTTAACTAAAGTGGGAAGATGGTGAATTTTTAAATCTGAGCGGAAATTGAAATATTTTACCCCTAGAACGTTAAATTACGTTTTCTGGTGCACCTATGGGGTTATTAACCTAAATCTAATATTTAAAAATTGTAATTTAATATATTTAAAAAAAATCTTTAGTTTTAAAGTGAAAATTTATTTTATTTTATTTTAGTGGGAAAAGGGTCAATTATTAAATCTGAGCGGAAATTGATATATTTTACCCCTAGAACGTTAAATTACGTTTTCTGGTGTACCTATGGGGTTATTAACTTAAATCTAACATATAAAAATTGTATTAAAGTATATTTAATAAAACCATGCAGATTTTAAGTGAAAATTTCATTTATTTAACTAAAGTGGAAGATGGTGAATTTTTAAATTTGAGCGGAAATTGAAATATTTTACCCCTAGAACGTAAAATAACGTTTTCTGGTGCACCTATGGTGTTATAAACCTAAATCTAATATTTAAAAATTGTAATTTAATATATTTAAAAAAAAATCTTTAGTTTTAAAGTGAAAATTTATTTTATTTTATTTTAGTGGGGAAAAGGGGTCAATTATTAAATCTGAGCGGAAATTGATATATTTTACCCCTAGAACGTTAAATTACGTTTTCTGGTGCACCTATAGGGTTATTAACTTAAATCTAATATTTAAAAATTGTAATTTAATATATTTAAAAAAACTCTTTAGTTTTAAAGTGAAAATTTTTTTTATTTAATTGTAGTGGGAAAAGGGTCAATTATTAAATCTGAGCGGAAATTGATATATTTTACCCCTAGAACGTTAAATTACGTTTTCTGGTGTACCTATGGGGTTATTAACTTAAATCTAACATATAAAAATTGTATTTAAGTATATTTAATAAAACCATGCAGATTTTAAGTGAAAATTTCATTTATTTAACTAAAGTGGGAAGATGGTGAATTTTTAAATTTGAGCGGAAATTGAAATATTTTTACCCCTAGAACGTAAAATAACGTTTTCTGGTGCACCTATGGTGTTATTAACCTAAATCTAATATTTAAAAATTGTAATTTAATATATTTAAAAAAAATCTTTAGTTTTAAAGTGAAAATTTATTTTATTTTATTTTAGTGGGAAAAGGGTCAATTATTAAATCTGAGCGGAAATTGATATATTTTACCCCTAGAACGTTAAATTACGTTTTCTGGTGTACCTATGGGGTTATTAACTTAAATCTAACATATAAAAATTGTATTTAAGTATATTTAATAAAACCATGCAGATTTTAAGTGAAAATTTCATTTATTTAACTAAAGTGGGAAGATGGTGAATTTTTAAATCTGAGCGGAAATTGAAATATTTTACCCCTAGAACGTTAAATTACGTTTTCTGGTGCACCTATGGGGTTATTAACTTAAATCTAATATTTAAAAATTTTAATTTAATATATTTAAAAAAACTCTTTAGTTTTAAAGTTTTTTAAAGTGAAAATTTTTTTATTTAATTGTAGTGGGAAAAGGGTCAATTATTAAATCTGAGCGGAAATTGAAATATTTTACCCCTAGAACGTTAAATTACGTTTTCTGGTGCACCTATGGGGTTATTAACTTAAACCTAACATATAAAAATTGTAATTAAGTATATTAAATAAAACTATGCAGATTTTAACTGAAAATTTAATTTATTTAATTGTAGTGGGTAGAGGGTCATTTACTAAATCTGAGCGGAAATTGAAATATTTTACCCCTAGAACGTAAAATAACGTTTTCTGGTGCACCTATGGGGTTATTAACTTAAATCTATCATATAAAAATTGTAATTAAGTATATTAAATAAAACTATGCAGATTTTAAGTGAAAATTTAATTTATTTAATTGTAGTGGGTAGAGGGTCAATTATTAAATCTGAGCGGAAATTGAAATATTTTACCCCTAGAACGTTAAATTACGTTTTCTGGTGTACCTATGGGGTTATTAACTTAAATCTAACATATAAAAATTGTATTTAAGTATATTTAATAAAACCATGCAGATTTTAAGTGAAAATTTCATTTATTTAACTAAAGTGGGAAGATGGTGAATTTTTAAATCTGAGCGGAAATTGAAATATTTTACCTCTAGAACGTTAAATTACGTTTTCTGGTGCACCTATGGGGTTATTAACTTAAATCTAACATATAAAAATTGTATTTAAGTATATTTAATAAAACCATGCAGATTTTAAGTGAAAATTTCATTTATTCAACTAAAGTGGGAAGATGGTGAATTTTTAAATCTGAGCGGAAATTGAAATATTTTACCCCTAGAACGTTAAATTACGTTTTCTGGTGCACCTATGGGGTTATTAACTTAAATCTAATATTTAAAAATTTTAATTTAATATATTTAAAAAAAATCTTTAGTTTTAAAGTGAAAATTTATTTTATTTTATTTTAGTGGGAAAAGGGTCAATTATTAAATCTGAGCGGAAATTGATATATTTTACCCCTAGAACGTTAAATTACATTTTCTGGTGCACCTATAGGGTTATTAACTTAAATCTAATATTTAAAAATTGTAATTTAATATATTTAAAAAAACTCTTTAGTTTTAAAGTGAAAATTTTTTTTATTTAATTGTAGTGGGAAAAGGGTCAATTATTAAATCTGAGCGGAAATTGATATATTTTACCCCTAGAACGTTAAATTACGTTTTCTGGTGTACCTATGGGGTTATTAACTTAAATCTAACATATAAAAATTGTATTTAAGTATATTTAATAAAACCATGCAGATTTTAAGTGAAAATTTCATTTATTTAACTAAAGTGGGAAGATGGTGAATTTTTAAATTTGAGCGGAAATTGAAATATTTTACTCCTAGAACGTAAAATAACGTTTTCTGGTGCACCTATGGTGTTATTAACCTAAATCTAATATTTAAAAATTGTAATTTAATATATTTAAAAAAAATCTTTAGTTTTAAAGTGAAAATTTATTTTATTTTATTTTAGTGGGAAAATGGTCAATTATTAAATCTGAGCGGAAATTGAAATATTTTACCCCTAGAACGTTAAATTACGTTTTCTGGTTCACCTATGGGGTTTTTAACTTAAACCTAACATATAAAAATTGTAATTAAGTATATTAAATAAAACTATGCAGATTTTAAGTGAAAATTTCATTTATTTAATTGTAGTGGGAAGAGGGTCATTTACTAAATCTGAGCGGAAATTGAAATATTTTACCCCTAGAACGTAAAATAACGTTTTCTGGTGCACCTATGGTTTTATTAACTTAAATCTAACATATAAAAATTGTATTTAAGTATATTTAATAAAACCATGCAGATTTTAAGTGAAAATTTCATTTATTTAACTAAAGTGGGAAGATGGTGAATTTTTAAATCTGAGCGGAAATTGAAATATTTTACCCCTAGAACGTTAAATTACGTTTTCTGGTGTACCTATGGGGTTATTAACTTAAATCTAACATATAAAAATTGTATTTAAGTATATTTAATAAAACCATGCAGATTTTAAGTGAAAATTTCATTTATTTAACTAAAGTGGGAAGATGGTGAATTTTTAAATCTGAGCGGAAATTGAAATATTTTACCTCTAGAACGTTAAATTACGTTTTCTGGTGCACCTATGGGGTTATTAACTTAAATCTAACATATAAAAATTGTATTTAAGTATATTTAATAAAACCATGCAGATTTTAAGTGAAAATTTCATTTATTTAACTAAAGTGGGAAGATGTTGAATTTTTAAATCTGAGCGGAAATTGAAATATTTTACCCCTAGAACGTTAAATTACGTTTTCTGGTGCACCTATGGGGTTATTAACTTAAATCTAATATTTAAAAATTTAAATTTAATATATTTAAAAAAACTCTTTAGTTTTAAAGTGAAAATTTTTTTTATTTAATTGTAGTGGGAAAAGGGTCAATTATTAAATCTGAGCGGAAATTGAAATATTTTACCCCTAGAACGTTAAATTACGTTTTCTGGTGCACCTATGGGGTTATTAACTTAAACCTAACATATAAAAATTGTAATTAAGTATATTAAATAAAACTATGCAGATTTTAAGTGAAAATTTCATTTATTTAATTGTAGTGGGAAGAGGGTCATTTACTAAATCTGAGCGGAAATTGAAATATTTTACCCCTAGAACGTTAAATTACGTTTTCTGGTGTACCTATGGGGTTATTAACTTAAATCTAACATATAAAAATTGTATTTAAGTATATTTAATAAAACCATGCAGATTTTAAGTGAAAATTTCATTTATTTAACTAAAGTGGGAAGATGGTGAATTTTTAAATCTGAGCGGAAATTGAAATATTTTACCTCTAGAACGTTAAATTACGTTTTCTGGTGCACCTATGGGGTTATTAACTTAAATCTAACATATAAAAATTGTATTTAAGTATATTTAATAAAACCATGCAGATTTTAAGTGAAAATTTCATTAATTTAACTAAAGTGGGAAGATGGTGAATTTTTAAATCTGAGCGGAAATTGAAATAATTTTCCCCTAGAACGTTAAATTACGTTTTCTGGTGCACCTATGGGGTTATTAACTTAAATCTAACATATAAAAATTGTATTTAAGTATATTTAATAAAACCATGCAGATTTTAAGTGAAAATTTCATTTATTTAACTAAAGTGGGAAGATGGTGAATTTTTAAATCTGAGCGGAAATTGAAATATTTTACCCCTAGAACGTTAAATTACGTTTTCTGGTGCACCTATGGGGTTATTAACTTTAATCTAATATTTAAAAATTGTAATTGAATATATTTAAAAAAACTCTTTAGTTTTAAAGTGAAAATTTTTTTTATTTAATTGTAGTGGGAAAAGGGTCAATTATTAAATCTGAGCGGAAATTGAAATATTTTACCCCTAGAACGTTAAATTACGTTTTCTGGTGCACCTATGGGGTTATTAACTTAAATCTAACATATAAAAATTGTATTTAAGTATATTTAATAAAACCATGCAGATTTTAAGTGAAAATTTCATTTATTTAACTAAAGTGGGAAGATGGTGAATTTTTAAATCTGAGCGGAAATTGAAATATTTTACCCCTAGAACGTTAAATTACGTTTTCTGGTGCACCTATGGGGTTATTAACTTAAATCTAATATTTAAAAATTTTAATTTAATATATTTAAAAAAACTCTTTAGTTTTAAAGTGAAAATTTTTTTTATTTAATTGTAGTGGGAAAAGGGTCAATTATTAAATCTGAGCGGAAATTGAAATATTTTACCCCTACAACGTTAAATTACGTTTTCTGGTGCACCTATGGGGTTATTAACTTAAACCTAACATATAAAAATTGTAATTAAGTATATTAAATAAAACTATGCAGATTTTAAGTGAAAATTTCATTTATTTAATTGTAGTGGGAAGAGGGTCATTTACTAAATCTGAGCGGAAATTGATATATTTTACCCCTAGAACGTTAAATTACGTTTTCTGGTGTACCTATGGGGTTATTAACTTAAATCTAACATATAAAAATTGTATTTAAGTATATTTAATAAAACCATGCAGATTTTAAGTGAAAATTTCATTTATTTAACTAAAGTGGGAAGATGGTGAATTTTTAAATCTGAGCGGAAATTGAAATATTTTACCCCTAGAACGTTAAATTACGTTTTCTGGTGCACCTATGGGGTTATTAACTTAAATCTAATATTTAAAAATTTTAATTTAATATATTTAAAAAAACTCTTTAGTTTTAAAGTGAAAATTTTTTTTATTTAATTGTAGTGGGAAAAGGGTCAATTATTAAATCTGAGCGGAAATTGAAATATTTTACCCCTAGAACGTTAAATAACGTTTTCTGGTGCACCTATGGGGTTATTAACTTAAATCTATCATATGAAAATTGTAATTAAGTATATTAAATAAAACTATGCAGATTTTAAGTGAAAATTTAATTTATTTAATTGTAGTGGGTAGAGGGTCAATTATTAAATCTGAGCGGAAATTGAAATATTTTACCCCTAGAACGTTAAATTACGTTTTCTGGTGCACCTATGGGGTTATTAACTTAAACCTAACATATAAAAATTGTAATTAAGTATATTAAATAAAACTATGCAGATTTTAACTGAAAATTTAATTTATTTAATTGTAGTGGGTAGAGGGTCATTTACTAAATCTGAGCGGAAATTGAAATATTTTACCCCTAGAACGTAAAATAACGTTTTCTGGTGCACCTATGGGGTTATTAACTTAAATCTATCATATAAAAATTGTATTTAAGTATATTTAATAAAACCATGCAGATTTTAAGTGAAAATTTCATTTATTTAACTAAAGTGGGAAGATGGTGAATTTTTAAATCTGAGCGGAAATTGAAATATTTTACCCCTAGAACGTTAAATTACGTTTTCTGGTGCACCTATGGGGTTATTAACTTAAATCTAATATTTAAAAATTTTAATTTAATATATTTAATAAAACTCTTTAGTTTTAAAGTGAAAATTTTTTTTATTTAATTGTAGTGGGAAAAGGGTCAATTATTAAATCTGAGCGGAAATTGAAATATTTTACCCCTAGAACGTTAAATTACGTTTTCTGGTGCACCTATGGGGTTATTAACTTAAACCTAACATATAAAAATTGTAATTAAGTATATTAAATAAAACTATGCAGATTTTAACTGAAAATTTAATTTATTTAATTGTAGTGGGTAGAGGGTCATTTACTAAATCTGAGCGGAAATTGAAATATTTTACCCCTAGAACGTAAAATAACGTTTTCTGGTGCACCTATGGGGTTATTAACTTAAATCTATCATATAAAAATTGTAATTAAGTATATTAAATAAAACTATGCAGATTTTAAGTGAAAATTTAATTTATTTAATTGTAGTGGGTAGAGGGTCAATTATTAAATCTGAGCGGAAATTGAAATATTTTACCCCTAGAACGTTAAATTACGTTTTCTGGTGTACCTATGGGGTTATTAACTTAAATCTAACATATAAAAATTGTATTTAAGTATATTTAATAAAACCATGCAGATTTTAAGTGAAAATTTCATTTATTTAACTAAAGTGGGAAGATGGTGAATTTTTAAATCTGAGCGGAAATTGATATATTTTACCCCTAGAACGTTAAATTACGTTTTCTGGTGTACCTATGGGGTTATTAACTTAAATCTAACATATAAAAATTGTATTTAAGTATATTTAATAAAACCATGCAGATTTTAAGTGAAAATTTCATTTATTTAACTAAAGTGGGAAGATGGTGAATTTTTAAATCTGAGCGGAAATTGAAATATTTTACCCCTAGAACGTTAAATTACGTTTTCTGGTGCACCTATGGGGTTATTAACTTAAATCTAATATTTAAAAATTTTAATTTAATATATTTAAAAAAACTCTTTAGTTTTAAAGTGAAAATTTTTTTTATTTAATTGTAGTGGGAAAAGGGTCAATTATTAAATCTGAGCGGAAATTGAAATATTTTACCCCTAGAACGTTAAATTACGTTTTCTGGTGCACCTATGGGGTTATTAACTTAAATCTATCATATGAAAATTGTAATTAAGTATATTAAATAAAACTATGCAGATTTTAAGTGAAAATTTCATTTATTTAACTAAAGTGGGAAGATGGTGAATTTTTAAATCTGAGCGGAAATTGAAATATTTTACCCCTAGAACGTTAAATTACGTTTTCTGGTGCACCTATGGGGTTATTAACTTTAATCTAATATTTAAAAATTGTAATTGAATATATTTAAAAAAACTCTTTAGTTTTAAAGTGAAAATTTTTTTTATTTAATTGTAGTGGGAAAAGGGTCAATTATTAAATCTGAGCGGAAATTGAAATATTTTACCCCTAGAACGTTAAATTACGTTTTCTGGTGTACCTATGGGGTTATTAACTTAAATCTAACATATAAAAATTGTAATTAAGTATATTAAATAAAACTATGCAGATTTTAACTGAAAATTTAATTTATTTAATTGTAGTGGGTAGAGGGTCATTTACTAAATCTGAGCGGAAATTGAAATATTTTACCCCTAGAACGTAAAATAACGTTTTCTGGTGCACCTATGGGGTTATTAACTTAAATCTATCATATAAAAATTGTAATTAAGTATATTAAATAAAACTATGCAGATTTTAAGTGAAAATTTAATTTATTTAATTGTAGTGGGTAGAGGGTCAATTATTAAATCTGAGCGGAAATTGAAATATTTTACCCCTAGAACGTTAAATTACGTTTTCTGGTGTACCTATGGGGTTATTAACTTAAATCTAACATATAAAAATTGTATTTAAGTATATTTAATAAAACCATGCAGATTTTAAGTGAAAATTTCATTTATTTAACTAAAGTGGGAAGATGGTGAATTTTTAAATCTGAGCGGAAATTGATATATTTTACCCCTAGAACGTTAAATTACGTTTTCTGGTGTACCTATGGGGTTATTAACTTAAATCTAACATATAAAAATTGTATTTAAGTATATTTAATAAAACCATGCAGATTTTAAGTGAAAATTTCATTTATTTAACTAAAGTGGGAAGATGGTGAATTTTTAAATCTGAGCGGAAATTGAAATATTTTACCCCTAGAACGTTAAATTACGTTTTCTGGTGCACCTATGGGGTTATTAACTTAAATCTAATATTTAAAAATTTTAATTTAATATATTTAAAAAAACTCTTTAGTTTTAAAGTGAAAATTTTTTTTATTTAATTGTAGTGGGAAAAGGGTCAATTATTAAATCTGAGCGGAAATTGAAATATTTTACCCCTAGAACGTTAAATTACGTTTTCTGGTGCACCTATGGGGTTATTAACTTAAATCTATCATATGAAAATTGTAATTAAGTATATTAAATAAAACTATGCAGATTTTAAGTGAAAATTTCATTTATTTAACTAAAGTGGGAAGATGGTGAATTTTTAAATCTGAGCGGAAATTGAAATATTTTACCCCTAGAACGTTAAATTACGTTTTCTGGTGCACCTATGGGGTTATTAACTTTAATCTAATATTTAAAAATTGTAATTGAATATATTTAAAAAAACTCTTTAGTTTTAAAGTGAAAATTTTTTTTATTTAATTGTAGTGGGAAAAGGGTCAATTATTAAATCTGAGCGGAAATTGAAATATTTTACCCCTAGAACGTTAAATTACGTTTTCTGGTGCACCTATGGGGTTATTAACTTAAATCTAACATATAAAAATTGTATTTAAGTATATTTTATAAAACCATGCAGATTTTAAGTGAAAATTTCATTTATTTAACTAAAGTGGGAAGATGGTGAATTTTTAAATCTGAGCGGAAATTGAAATATTTTACCCCTAGAACGTTAAATTACGTTTTCTGGTGCACCTATGGGGTTATTAACTTAAATCTAATATTTAAAAATTTTAATTTAATATATTTAAAAAAACTCTTTAGTTTTAAAGTGAAAATTTTTTTTATTTAATTGTAGTGGGAAAAGGGTCAATTATTAAATCTGAGCGGAAATTGAAATATTTTACCCCTAGAACGTTAAATTACGTTTTCTGGTGCACCTATGGGGTTATTAACTTAAACCTAACATATAAAAATTGTAATTAAGTATATTAAATAAAACTATGCAGATTTTAAGTGAAAATTTCATTTATTTAATTGTAGTGGGAAGAGGGTCATTTACTAAATCTGAGCGGAAATTGATATATTTTACCCCTAGAACGTTAAATTACGTTTTCTGGTGTACCTATGGGGTTATTAACTTAAATCTAACATATAAAAATTGTATTTAAGTATATTTAATAAAACCATGCAGATTTTAAGTGAAAATTTCATTTATTTAACTAAAGTGGGAAGATGGTGAATTTTTAAATCTGAGCGGAAATTGATATATTTTACCCCTAGAACGTTAAATTACGTTTTCTGGTGTACCTATGGGGTTATTAACTTAAATCTAACATATAAAAATTGTATTTAAGTATATTTAATAAAACCATGCAGATTTTAAGTGAAAATTTCATTTATTTAACTAAAGTGGGAAGATGGTGAATTTTTAAATCTGAGCGGAAATTGAAATATTTTACCCCTAGAACGTTAAATTACGTTTTCTGGTGCACCTATGGGGTTATTAACTTAAATCTAATATTTAAAAATTTTAATTTAATATATTTAAAAAAACTCTTTAGTTTTAAAGTGAAAATTTTTTTTATTTAATTGTAGTGGGAAAAGGGTCAATTATTAAATCTGAGCGGAAATTGAAATATTTTACCCCTAGAACGTTAAATTACGTTTTCTGGTGCACCTATGGGGTTATTAACTTAAATCTATCATATGAAAATTGTAATTAAGTATATTAAATAAAACTATGCAGATTTTAAGTGAAAATTTAATTTATTTAATTGTAGTGGGTAGAGGGTCAATTATTAAATCTGAGCGGAAATTGAAATATTTTACCCCTAGAACGTTAAATAACGTTTTCTGGTGTACCTATGGGGTTATTAACTTAAATCTAACATATAAAAATTGTATTTAAGTATATTTAATAAAACCATGCAGATTTTAAGTGAAAATTTCATTTATTTAACTAAAGTGGGAAGATGGTGAATTTTTAAATCTGAGCGGAAATTGAAATATTTTACCCCTAGAACGTTAAATAACGTTTTCTGGTGCACCTATGGGGTTATTAACTTAAATCTAACATATAAAAATTGTATTTAAGTATATTTAATAAAACCATGCAGATTTTAAGTGAAAATTTCATTTATTTAACTAAAGTGGGAAGATGGTGAATTTTTAAATCTGAGCGGAAATTGAAATATTTTACCTCTAGAACGTTAAATTACGTTTTCTGGTGCACCTATGGGGTTATTAACTTAAATCTAACATATAAAAATTGTATTTAAGTATATTTAATAAAACCATGCAGATTTTAAGTGAAAATTTCATTTATTTAACTAAAGTGGGAAGATGGTGAATTTTTAAATCTGAGCGGAAATTGAAATATTTTTCCCCTAGAACGTTAAATTACGTTTTCTGGTGCACCTATGGGGTAATTAACTTAAATCTAACATATAAAAATTGTATTTAAGTATATTTAATAAAACCATGCAGATTTTAAGTGAAAATTTCATTTATTTAACTAAAGTGGGAAGATGGTGAATTTTTAAATTTGAGCGGAAATTGAAATATTTTACCCCTAGAACGTAAAATAACGTTTTCTGGTGCACCTATGGTGTTATTAACCTAAATCTAATATTTAAAAATTGTAATTTAATATATTTAAAAAAAATCTTTAGTTTTAAAGTGAAAATTTATTTTATTTTATTTTAGTGGGAAAAGGGTCAATTATTAAATCTGAGCGGAAATTGATATATTTTACCCCTAGAACGTTAAATTACGTTTTCTGGTGCACCTATAGGGTTATTAACTTAAATCTAATATTTAAAAATTGTAATTTAATATATTTAAAAAAACTCTTTAGTTTTAAAGTGAAAATTTTTTTTTATTTAATTGTAGTGGGAAAAGGGTCAATTATTAAATCTGAGCGGAAATTGATATATTTTACCCCTAGAACGTTAAATTACGTTTTCTGGTGCACCTATGGGGTTATTAACTTAAATCTATCATATGAAAATTGTAATTAAGTATATTAAATAAAACTATGCAGATTTTAAGTGAAAATTTCATTTATTTAACTAAAGTGGGAAGATGGTGAATTTTTAAATCTGAGCGGAAATTGAAATATTTTACCCCTAGAACGTTAAATTACGTTTTCTGGTGCACCTATGGGGTTATTAACTTTAATCTAATATTTAAAAATTGTAATTGAATATATTTAAAAAAACTCTTTAGTTTTAAAGTGAAAATTTTTTTTATTTAATTGTAGTGGGAAAAGGGTCAATTATTAAATCTGAGCGGAAATTGAAATATTTTACCCCTAGAACGTTAAATTACGTTTTCTGGTGCACCTATGGGGTTATTAACTTAAATCTAACATATAAAAATTGTATTTAAGTATATTTTATAAAACCATGCAGATTTTAAGTGAAAATTTCATTTATTTAACTAAAGTGGGAAGATGGTGAATTTTTAAATCTGAGCGGAAATTGAAATATTTTACCCCTAGAACGTTAAATTACGTTTTCTGGTGCACCTATGGGGTTATTAACTTAAATCTAATATTTAAAAATTTTAATTTAATATATTTAAAAAAACTCTTTAGTTTTAAAGTGAAAATTTTTTTTATTTAATTGTAGTGGGAAAAGGGTCAATTATTAAATCTGAGCGGAAATTGAAATATTTTACCCCTAGAACGTTAAATTACGTTTTCTGGTGCACCTATGGGGTTATTAACTTAAACCTAACATATAAAAATTGTAATTAAGTATATTAAATAAAACTATGCAGATTTTAAGTGAAAATTTCATTTATTTAATTGTAGTGGGAAGAGGGTCATTTACTAAATCTGAGCGGAAATTGATATATTTTACCCCTAGAACGTTAAATTACGTTTTCTGGTGTACCTATGGGGTTATTAACTTAAATCTAACATATAAAAAATTGTATTTAAGTATATTTAATAAAACCATGCAGATTTTAAGTGAAAATTTCATTTATTTAACTAAAGTGGGAAGATGGTGAATTTTTAAATCTGAGCGGAAATTGATATATTTTACCCCTAGAACGTTAAATTACGTTTTCTGGTGTACCTATGGGGTTATTAACTTAAATCTAACATATAAAAATTGTATTTAAGTATATTTAATAAAACCATGCAGATTTTAAGTGAAAATTTCATTTATTTAACTAAAGTGGGAAGATGGTGAATTTTTAAATCTGAGCGGAAATTGAAATATTTTACCCCTAGAACGTTAAATTACGTTTTCTGGTGCACCTATGGGGTTATTAACTTAAATCTAATATTTAAAAATTTTAATTTAATATATTTAAAAAACTCTTTAGTTTTAAAGTGAAAATTTTTTTTATTTAATTGTAGTGGGAAAAGGGTCAATTATTAAATCTGAGCGGAAATTGAAATATTTTACCCCTAGAACGTTAAATTACGTTTTCTGGTGCACCTATGGGGTTATTAACTTAAATCTATCATATGAAAATTGTAATTAAGTATATTAAATAAAACTATGCAGATTTTAAGTGAAAATTTAATTTATTTAATTGTAGTGGGTAGAGGGTCAATTATTAAATCTGAGCGGAAATTGAAATATTTTACCCCTAGAACGTTAAATAACGTTTTCTGGTGTACCTATGGGGTTATTAACTTAAATCTAACATATAAAAATTGTATTTAAGTATATTTAATAAAACCATGCAGATTTTAAGTGAAAATTTCATTTATTTAACTAAAGTGGGAAGATGGTGAATTTTTAAATCTGAGCGGAAATTGAAATATTTTACCCCTAGAACGTTAAATAACGTTTTCTGGTGCACCTATGGGGTTATTAACTTAAATCTATCATATGAAAATTGTAATTAAGTATATTAAATAAAACTATGCAGATTTTAAGTGAAAATTTAATTTATTTAATTGTAGTGGGTAGAGGGTCAATTATTAAATCTGAGCGGAAATTGAAATATTTTACCCCTAGAACGTTAAATTACGTTTTCTGGTGTACCTATGGGGTTATTAACTTAAATCTAACATATAAAAATTGTATTTAAGTATATTTAATAAAACCATGCAGATTTTAAGTGAAAATTTCATTATTTAACTAAAGTGGGAAGATGGTGAATTTTTAAATCTGAGCGGAAATTGAAATATTTTACCTCTAGAACGTTAAATTACGTTTTCTGGTGCACCTATGGGGTTATTAACTTAAATCTAACATATAAAAATTGTATTTAAGTATATTTAATAAAACCATGCAGATTTTAAGTGAAAATTTCATTTATTTAACTAAAGTGGGAAGATGGTGAATTTTTAAATCTGAGCGGAAATTGAAATATTTTTCCCCTAGAACGTTAAATTACGTTTTCTGGTGCACCTATGGGGTAATTAACTTAAATCTAACATATAAAAATTGTATTTAAGTATATTTAATAAAACCATGCAGATTTTAAGTGAAAATTTCATTTATTTAACTAAAGTGGGAAGATGGTGAATTTTTAAATTTGAGCGGAAATTGAAATATTTTACCCCTAGAACGTAAAATAACGTTTTCTGGTGCACCTATGGTGTTATTAACCTAAATCTAATATTTAAAAATTGTAATTTAATATATTTAAAAAAAATCTTTAGTTTTAAAGTGAAAATTTATTTTATTTTATTTTAGTGGGAAAAGGGTCAATTATTAAATCTGAGCGGAAATTGATATATTTTACCCCCTAGAACGTTAAATTACGTTTTCTGGTGCACCTATAGGGTTATTAACTTAAATCTAATATTTAAAAATTGTAATTTAATATATTTAAAAAAACTCTTTAGTTTTAAAGTGAAAATTTTTTTTATTTAATTGTAGTGGGAAAAGGGTCAATTATTAAATCTGAGCGGAAATTGATATATTTTACCCCTAGAACGTTAAATTACGTTTTCTGGTGTACATATGGGGTTATTAACTTAAATCTAACATATAAAAATTGTATTTAAGTATATTTAATAAAACCATGCAGATTTTAAGTGAAAATTTCATTTATTTAACTAAAGTGGGAAGATGGTGAATTTTTAAATTTGAGCGGAAATTGAAATATTTTACTCCTAGAACGTAAAATAACGTTTTCTGGTGCACCTATGGTGTTATTAACCTAAATCTAATATTTAAAAATTGTAATTTAATATATTTAAAAAAAATCTTTAGTTTTAAAGTGAAAATTTATTTTATTTTATTTTAGTGGGAAAAGGGTCAATTATTAAATCTGAGCGGAAATTGATATATTTTACCCCTAGAACGTTAAATTACGTTTTCTGGTGTACCTATGGGGTTATTAACTTAAATCTAACATATAAAAATTGTATTTAAGTATATTTAATAAAACCATGCAGATTTTAAGTGAAAATTTCATTTATTTAACTAAAGTGGGAAGATGGTGAATTTTTAAATCTGAGCGGAAATTGAAATATTTTACCCCTAGAACGTTAAATTACGTTTTCTGGTGCACCTATGGGGGTTATTAACTTAAATCTAATATTTAAAAATTTTAATTTAATATATTTAAAAAAACTCTTTAGTTTTAAAGTGAAAATTTTTTTTATTTAATTGTAGTGGGAAAAGGGTCAATTATTAAATCTGAGCGGAAATTGAAATATTTTACCCCTAGAACGTTAAATTACGTTTTCTGGTGCACCTATGGGGTTATTAACTTAAACCTAACATATAAAAATTGTAATTAAGTATATTAAATAAAACTATGCAGATTTTAACTGAAAATTTAATTTATTTAATTGTAGTGGGTAGAGGGTCATTTACTAAATCTGAGCGGAAATTGAAATATTTTACCCCTAGAACGTAAAATAACGTTTTCTGGTGCACCTATGGGGTTATTAACTTAAATCTATCATATAAAAATTGTAATTAAGTATATTAAATAAAACTATGCAGATTTTAAGTGAAAATTTAATTTATTTAATTGTAGTGGGTAGAGGGTCAATTATTAAATCTGAGCGGAAATTGAAATATTTTACCCCTAGAACGTTAAATTACGTTTTCTGGTGTACCTATGGGGTTATTAACTTAAATCTAACATATAAAGATTGTATTTAAGTATATTTAATAAAACCATGCAGATTTTAAGTGAAAATTTCATTTATTTAACTAAAGTGGGAAGATGGTGAATTTTTAAATCTGAGCGGAAATTGAAATATTTTACCTCTAGAACGTTAAATTACGTTTTCTGGTGCACCTATGGGGTTATTAACTTAAATCTAACATATAAAAATTGTATTTAAGTATATTTAATAAAACCATGCAGATTTTAAGTGAAAATTTCATTTATTTAACTAAAGTGGGAAGATGGTGAATTTTTAAATCTGAGCGGAAATTGAAATATTTTACCCCTAGAACGTTAAATTACGTTTTCTGGTGCACCTATGGGGTTATTAACTTAAATCTAATATTTAAAAATTTAAATTTAATATATTTAAAAAAACTCTTTAGTTTTAAGGTGAAAATTTTTTTTATTTAATTGTAGTGGGAAAAGGGTCAATTATTAAATCTGAGCGGAAATTGAAATATTTTACCCCTAGAACGTTAAATTACGTTTTCTGGTGCACCTATGGGGTTATTAACTTAAACCTAACATATAAAAATTGTAATTAAGTATATTAAATAAAACTATGCAGATTTTAAGTGAAAATTTCATTTATTTAATTGTAGTGGGAAGAGGGTCATTTACTAAATCTGAGCGGAAATTGAAATATTTTACCCCTAGAACGTAAAATAACGTTTTCTGGTGCACCTATGGTTTTATTAACTTAAATCTAACATATAAAAATTGTATTTAAGTATATTTAATAAAACCATGCAGATTTTAAGTGAAAATTTCATTTATTTAACTAAAGTGGGAAGATGGTGAATTTTTAAATCTGAGCGGAAATTGAAATATTTTACCCCTAGAACGTTAAATTACGTTTTCTGGTGCACCTATGGGGTTATTAACTTTAATCTAATATTTAAAAATTGTAATTGAATATATTTAAAAAAACTCTTTAGTTTTAAAGTGAAAATTTTTTTTATTTAATTGTAGTGGGAAAAGGGTCAATTATTAAATCTGAGCGGAAATTGAAATATTTTACCCCTAGAACGTTAAATTACGTTTTCTGGTGCACCTATGGGGTTATTAACTTAAATCTAACATATAAAAATTGTATTTAAGTATATTTTATAAAACCATGCAGATTTTAAGTGAAAATTTCATTTATTTAACTAAAGTGGGAAGATGGTGAATTTTTAAATCTGAGCGGAAATTGAAATATTTTACCCCTAGAACGTTAAATAACGTTTTCTGGTGCACCTATGGGGTTATTAACTTAAATCTATCATATGAAAATTGTAATTAAGTATATTAAATAAAACTATGCAGATTTTAAGTGAAAATTTAATTTATTTAATTGTAGTGGGTAGAGGGTCAATTATTAAATCTGAGCGGAAATTGAAATATTTTACCCCTAGAACGTTAAATTACGTTTTCTGGTGTACCTATGGGGTTATTAACTTAAATCTAACATATAAAAATTGTATTTAAGTATATTTAATAAAACCATGCAGATTTTAAGTGAAAATTTCATTTATTTAACTAAAGTGGGAAGATGGTGAATTTTTAAATCTGAGCGGAAATTGAAATATTTTACCTCTAGAACGTTAAATTACGTTTTCTGGTGCACCTATGGGGTTATTAACTTAAATCTAACATATAAAAATTGTATTTAAGTATATTTAATAAAACCATGCAGATTTTAAGTGAAAATTTCATTTATTTAACTAAAGTGGGAAGATGGTGAATTTTTAAATCTGAGCGGAAATTGAAATATTTTTCCCCTAGAACGTTAAATTACGTTTTCTGGTGCACCTATGGGGTTATTAACTTAAATCTAACATATAAAAATTGTATTTAAGTATATTTAATAAAACCATGCAGATTTTAAGTGAAAATTTCATTTATTTAACTAAAGTGGGAAGATGGTGAATTTTTAAATTTGAGCGGAAATTGAAATATTTTACCCCTAGAACGTAAAATAACGTTTTCTGGTGCACCTATGGTGTTATTAACCTAAATCTAATATTTAAAAATTGTAATTTAATATATTTAAAAAAAATCTTTAGTTTTAAAGTGAAAATTTATTTTATTTTATTTTAGTGGGAAAAGGGTCAATTATTAAATCTGAGCGGAAATTGATATATTTTACCCCTAGAACGTTAAATTACGTTTTCTGGTGCACCTATAGGGTTATTAACTTAAATCTAATATTTAAAAATTGTAATTTAATATATTTAAAAAAACTCTTTAGTTTTAAAGTGAAAATTTTTTTTATTTAATTGTAGTGGGAAAGGGTCAATTATTAAATCTGAGCGGAAATTGATATATTTTACCCCTAGAACGTTAAATTACGTTTTCTGGTGTACCTATGGGGTTATTAACTTAAATCTAACATATAAAAATTGTATTTAAGTATATTTAATAAAACCATGCAGATTTTAAGTGAAAATTTCATTTATTTAACTAAAGTGGGAAGATGGTGAATTTTTAAATTTGAGCGGAAATTGAAATATTTTACTCCTAGAACGTAAAATAACGTTTTCTGGTGCACCTATGGTGTTATTAACCTAAATCTAATATTTAAAAATTGTAATTTAATATATTTAAAAAAAATCTTTAGTTTTAAAGTGAAAATTTATTTTATTTTATTTTAGTGGGAAAAGGGTCAATTATTAAATCTGAGCGGAAATTGATATATTTTACCCCTAGAACGTTAAATTACGTTTTCTGGTGTACCTATGGGGTTATTAACTTAAATCTAACATATAAAAATTGTATTTAAGTATATTTAATAAAACCATGCAGATTTTAAGTGAAAATTTCATTTATTTAACTAAAGTGGGAAGATGGTGAATTTTTAAATCTGAGCGGAAATTGAAATATTTTACCCCTAGAACGTTAAATTACGTTTTCTGGTGCACCTATGGGGTTATTAACTTAAATCTAATATTTAAAAATTTTAATTTAATATATTTAAAAAAACTCTTTAGTTTTAAAGTGAAAATTTTTTTTATTTAATTGTAGTGGGAAAAGGGTCAATTATTAAATCTGAGCGGAAATTGAAATATTTTACCCCTAGAACGTTAAATTACGTTTTCTGGTGCACCTATGGGGTTATTAACTTAAACCTAACATATAAAAATTGTAATTAAGTATATTAAATAAAACTATGCAGATTTTAACTGAAAATTTAATTTATTTAATTGTAGTGGGTAGAGGGCCATTTACTAAATCTGAGCGGAAATTGAAATATTTTACCCCTAGAACGTAAAATAACGTTTTCTGGTGCACCTATGGGGTTATTAACTTAAATCTATCATATAAAAATTGTAATTAAGTATATTAAATAAAACTATGCAGATTTTAAGTGAAAATTTAATTTATTTAATTGTAGTGGGTAGAGGGTCAATTATTAAATCTGAGCGGAAATTGAAATATTTTACCCCTAGAACGTTAAATTACGTTTTCTGGTGTACCTATGGGGTTATTAACTTAAATCTAACATATAAAAATTGTATTTAAGTATATTTAATAAAACCATGCAGATTTTAAGTGAAAATTTCATTTATTTAACTAAAGTGGGAAGATGGTGAATTTTTAAATCTGAGCGGAAATTGAAATATTTTACCTCTAGAACGTTAAATTACGTTTTCTGGTGCACCTATGGGGTTATTAACTTAAATCTAACATATAAAAATTGTATTTAAGTATATTTAATAAAACCATGCAGATTTTAAGTGAAAATTTCATTTATTTAACTAAAGTGGGAAGATGGTGAATTTTTAAATCTGAGCGGAAATTGAAATATTTTACCCCTAGAACGTTAAATTACGTTTTCTGGTGCACCTATGGGGTTATTAACTTAAATCTAATATTTAAAAATTTAAATTTAATATATTTAAAAAAACTCTTTAGTTTTAAGGTGAAAATTTTTTTTATTTAATTGTAGTGGGAAAAGGGTCAATTATTAAATCTGAGCGGAAATTGAAATATTTTACCCCTAGAACGTTAAATTACGTTTTCTGGTGCACCTATGGGGTTATTAACTTAAACCTAACATATAAAAATTGTAATTAAGTATATTAAATAA
This sequence comes from Rhopalosiphum padi, assembly GCF_020882245.1. Taxonomy (NCBI): domain Eukaryota; kingdom Metazoa; phylum Arthropoda; class Insecta; order Hemiptera; family Aphididae; genus Rhopalosiphum; species Rhopalosiphum padi. Next base: position 6,129,145 of record NW_026869996.1, on the reverse strand, counting down.
AACTATGCAGATTTTAAGTGAAAATTTCATTTATTTAATTGTAGTGGGAAGAGGGTCATTTACTAAATCTGAGCGGAAATTGAAATATTTTACCCCTAGAACGTAAAATAACGTTTTCTGGTGCACCTATGGTTTTATTAACTTAAATCTAACATATAAAAATTGTATTTAAGTATATTTAATAAAACCATGCAGATTTTAAGTGAAAATTTCATTTATTTAACTAAAGTGGGAAGATGGTGAATTTTTAAATCTGAGCGGAAATTGAAATATTTTACCCCTAGAACGTTAAATTACGTTTTCTGGTGCACCTATGGGGTTATTAACTTTAATCTAATATTTAAAAATTGTAATTGAATATATTTAAAAAAACTCTTTAGTTTTAAAGTGAAAATTTTTTTTATTTAATTGTAGTGGGAAAAGGGTCAATTATTAAATCTGAGCGGAAATTGAAATATTTTACCCCTAGAACGTTAAATTACGTTTTCTGGTGCACCTATGGGGTTATTAACTTAAATCTAACATATAAAAATTGTATTTAAGTATATTTTATAAAACCATGCAGATTTTAAGTGAAAATTTCATTTATTTAACTAAAGTGGGAAGATGGTGAATTTTTAAATCTGAGCGGAAATTGAAATATTTTACCCCTAGAACGTTAAATTACGTTTTCTGGTGCACCTATGGGGTTATTAACTTAAATCTAATATTTAAAAATTTTAATTTAATATATTTAAAAAAACTCTTTAGTTTTAAAGTGAAAATTTTTTTTATTTAATTGTAGTGGGAAAAGGGTCAATTATTAAATCTGAGCGGAAATTGAAATATTTTACCCCTAGAACGTTAAATTACGTTTTCTGGTGCACCTATGGGGTTATTAACTTAATCCTAACATATAAAAATTGTAATTAAGTATATTAAATAAAACTATGCAGATTTTAAGTGAAAATTTCATTTATTTAATTGTAGTGGGAAGAGGGTCATTTACTAAATCTGAGCGGAAATTGATATATTTTACCCCTAGAACGTTAAATTACGTTTTCTGGTGTACCTATGGGGTTATTAACTTAAATCTAACATATAAAAAATTGTATTTAAGTATATTTAATAAAACCATGCAGATTTTAAGTGAAAATTTCATTTATTTAACTAAAGTGGGAAGATGGTGAATTTTTAAATCTGAGCGGAAATTGAAATATTTTACCCCTAGAACGTTAAATTACGTTTTCTGGTGCACCTATGGGGTTATTAACTTAAATCTAATATTTAAAAATTTTAATTTAATATATTTAATAAAACTCTTTAGTTTTAAAGTGAAAATTTTTTTTATTTAATTGTAGTGGGAAAAGGGTCAATTATTAAATCTGAGCGGAAATTGAAATATTTTACCCCTAGAACGTTAAATTACGTTTTCTGGTGCACCTATGGGGTTATTAACTTAAACCTAACATATAAAAATTGTAATTAAGTATATTAAATAAAACTATGCAGATTTTAACTGAAAATTTAATTTATTTAATTGTAGTGGGTAGAGGGTCATTTACTAAATCTGAGCGGAAATTGAAATATTTTACCCCTAGAACGTAAAATAACGTTTTCTGGTGCACCTATGGGGTTATTAACTTAAATCTATCATATAAAAATTGTAATTAAGTATATTAAATAAAACTATGCAGATTTTAAGTGAAAATTTAATTTATTTAATTGTAGTGGGTAGAGGGTCAATTATTAAATCTGAGCGGAAATTGAAATATTTTACCCCTAGAACGTTAAATTACGTTTTCTGGTGTACCTATGGGGTTATTAACTTAAATCTAACATATAAAAATTGTATTTAAGTATATTTAATAAAACCATGCAGATTTTAAGTGAAAATTTCATTATTTAACTAAAGTGGGAAGATGGTGAATTTTTAAATCTGAGCGGAAATTGAAATATTTTACCCCTAGAACGTTAAATTACGTTTTCTGGTGCACCTATGGGGTTATTAACTTAAATCTAATATTTAAAAATTTTAATTTAATATATTTAATAAAACTCTTTAGTTTTAAAGTGAAAATTTTTTTTATTTAATTGTAGTGGGAAAAGGGTCAATTATTAAATCTGAGCGGAAATTGAAATATTTTACCCCTAGAACGTTAAATTACGTTTTCTGGTGCACCTATGGGGTTATTAACTTAAACCTAACATATAAAAATTGTAATTAAGTATATTAAATAAAACTATGCAGATTTTAACTGAAAATTTAATTTATTTAATTGTAGTGGGTAGAGGGTCATTTACTAAATCTGAGCGGAAATTGAAATATTTTACCCCTAGAACGTAAAATAACGTTTTCTGGTGCACCTATGGGGTTATTAACTTAAATCTATCATATAAAAATTGTAATTAAGTATATTAAATAAAACTATGCAGATTTTAAGTGAAAATTTAATTTATTTAATTGTAGTGGGTAGAGGGTCAATTATTAAATCTGAGCGGAAATTGAAATATTTTACCCCTAGAACGTTAAATTACGTTTTCTGGTGTACCTATGGGGTTATTAACTTAAATCTAACATATAAAAATTGTATTTAAGTATATTTAATAAAACCATGCAGATTTTAAGTGAAAATTTCATTTATTTAACTAAAGTGGGAAGATGGTGAATTTTTAAATCTGAGCGGAAATTGAAATATTTTACCCCTAGAACGTTAAATTACGTTTTCTGGTGCACCTATGGGGTTATTAACTTAAATCTAATATTTAAAAATTTTAATTTAATATATTTAAAAAAAATCTTTAGTTTTAAAGTGAAAATTTATTTTATTTTATTTTAGTGGGAAAAGGGTCAATTATTAAATCTGAGCGGAAATTGATATATTTTACCCCTAGAACGTTAAATTACGTTTTCTGGTGCACCTATAGGGTTATTAACTTAAATCTAATATTTAAAAATTGTAATTTAATATATTTAAAAAAACTCTTTAGTTTTAAAGTGAAAATTTTTTTTATTTAATTGTAGTGGGAAAAGGGTCAATTATTAAATCTGAGCGGAAATTGATATATTTTACCCCTAGAACGTTAAATTACGTTTTCTGGTGTACCTATGGGGTTATTAACTTAAATCTAACATATAAAAATTGTATTTAAGTATATTTAATAAAACCATGCAGATTTTAAGTGAAAATTTCATTTATTTAACTAAAGTGGGAAGATGGTGAATTTTTAAATTTGAGCGGAAATTGAAATAATTTACTCCTAGAACGTAAAATAACGTTTTCTGGTGCACCTATGGTGTTATTAACCTAAATCTAATATTTAAAAATTGTAATTTAATATATTTAAAAAAAATCTTTAGTTTTAAAGTGAAAATTTATTTTATTTTATTTTAGTGGGAAAAGGGTCAATTATTAAATCTGAGCGGAAATTGAAATATTTTACCCCTAGAACGTTAAATTACGTTTTCTGGTTCACCTATGGGGTTTTTAACTTAAACCTAACATATAAAAATTGTAATTAAGTATATTAAATAAAACTATGCAGATTTTAAGTGAAAATTTCATTTATTTAATTGTAGTGGGAAGAGGGTCATTTACTAAATCTGAGCGGAAATTGAAATATTTTACCCCTAGAACGTAAAATAACGTTTTCTGGTGCACCTATGGTTTTATTAACTTAAATCTAACATATAAAACATTGTATTTAAGTATATTTAATAAAACCATGCAGATTTTAAGTGAAAATTTCATTTATTTAACTAAAGTGGGAAGATGGTGAATTTTTAAATCTGAGCGGAAATTGAAATATTTTACCCCTAGAACGTTAAATTACGTTTTCTGGTGCACCTATGGGGTTATTAACTTAAATCTAATATTTAAAAATTTTAATTTAATATATTTAAAAAAACTCTTTAGTTTTAAAGTGAAAATTTTTTTTATTTAATTGTAGTGGGAAAAGGGTCAATTATTAAATCTGAGCGGAAATTGAAATATTTTACCCCTAGAACGTTAAATTACGTTTTCTGGTGCACCTATGGGGTTATTAACTTAAACCTAACATATAAAAATTGTAATTAAGTATATTAAATAAAACTATGCAGATTTTAACTGAAAATTTAATTTATTTAATTGTAGTGGGTAGAGGGTCATTTACTAAATCTGAGCGGAAATTGAAATATTTTACCCCTAGAACGTAAAATAACGTTTTCTGGTGCACCTATGGGGTTTTTTTTTTTTTTTTTTTTCCTTTATTTAGAACTTTCAGTATATAACTATTATAGTTCGACAGTTATTACAATATATAATATATATATAAAAGATTTACAATAAATAGAATCTTAATTATAGCATAATTTAGATAATTTGGTGATTAGATAACAATATAAAATGAAATGATACAATATATTATGGTGGACGTATAACGGTATATGGAATTACAAATTACCTTTATTTAATAAAGCCGTTAGGAGAGACAGGAGGGGTTTTATGATTGCACTGAATTCGGTAATAAAAGATGTTAATAAAGTTTCTATATTAGGAGATAGGTGGGAATGGTTATGATTGGAGGAAGTGGCTTCGGCATATGATGGTTTATCGGTATTGGAATTTAAGGTGGATTTAAGGAAGTTTGTATGAGGTTTGGGAGTAGATATGAAATGTTCACGACGAGGTGGTCTGTAATTAAGTTTTTTATAAACGGGACAGCCTTTGTAATTGGCAGGGTGGCTACCTTGGCATAAAGCACACCTAGCCGGAGATTCTGGTGACATAGTGCATACGTCAGATCTGTGTTCTTCGCCACATCTGATGCATCGTGGAATGTGGTTACAGTAACCCTGAGTGTGCCCGTAAGACAGACAACGATGGCATTGAGGTGGGCCTTTACGTGGATGGGGCTTTTCGACAACAATTTTGGTGTGCAATAGATACTCGATTTTATATAAATCCATGTTGTTGGTGGCTATTTTGAGGTCGACGAAAAATAGAGGTAGAGGTAATTTATCGGAAGAGCGCTTAATGTTATGAACGTGGGTAACCTGGTGTCCCAGTTCCGATAGAGAAGTAATTATATCTTCAGTAGAGGTAGAAGGGTGGAGATTGCGGATCACCACCCGTAATGGACGCTTATCATACTGCTGGTATGAATGAAATTCGATGCTGTTTTCAATTAGATATTTAATGAGTAGTCTGTAATGCTCATAGAAATGAGTATGGACGATCAGGTAAGAAGGTGTGGTTTTACAGATAAATTCTGTTGTATTGAAAATTTTCATCAAGTTTGAGGTGAAACTGGAAAAATTACTCACGCCTTTGATATAAACTGCTGGTGGTTTTGGTAGGATATTTTGAGTATGTGTTTGAGTTTTGTTTGGCTGTGTGTTGTCGTTTGAGTCTTTAAGTGTGGTGAGAACTGAGTACCGGTTAGGAGTTATGAATATTTTTGATTTCTTATCATCTGGCTTGGGTGAGAGCGAAGAAGACGAAAGATTTCTTTTGCTTGAAGTTGAATTAATTTTAGTTGTGACACGATTATTCGACGATTGGGCCGCCATATTACATAAACGTAAACGGCAGAAAGTAATAATATAATATTAGCGTATGAAAAACAGATGACGGAGCGAGCGTAATGACCGTGCGTTCATGATGAACGTTATCGCCGGACTGGTGAACACCTATGGGGTTATTAACTTAAATCTATCATATAAAAATTGTAATTAAGTATATTAAATAAAACTATGCAGATTTTAAGTGAAAATTTAATTTATTTAATTGTAGTGGGTAGAGGGTCAATTATTAAATCTGAGCGGAAATTGAAATATTTTACCCCTAGAACGTTAAATTACGTTTTCTGGTGTACCTATGGGGTTATTAACTTAAATCTAACATATAAAAATTGTATTTAAGTATATTTAATAAAACCATGCAGATTTTAAGTGAAAATTTCATTTATTTAACTAAAGTGGGAAGATGTTGAATTTTTAAATCTGAGCGGAAATTGAAATATTTTACCCCTAGAACGTTAAATTACGTTTTCTGGTGCACCTATGGGGTTATTAACTTAAATCTAATATTTAAAAATTTAAATTTAATATATTTAAAAAAACTCTTTAGTTTTAAAGTGAAAATTTTTTTTATTTAATTGTAGTGGGAAAAGGGTCAATTATTAAATCTGAGCGGAAATTGAAATATTTTACCCATGGAACGTTAAATTACGTTTTCTGGTGCACCTATGGGGTTATTAACTTAAACCTAACATATAAAAATTGTAATTAAGTATATTAAATAAAACTATGCAGATTTTAAGTGAAAATTTCATTTATTTAATTGTAGTGGGAAGAGGGTCATTTACTAAATCTGAGCGGAAATTGAAATATTTTACCCCTAGAACGTAAAATAACGTTTTCTGGTGCACCTATGGTTTTATTAACTTAAATCTAACATATAAAAATTGTATTTAAGTATATTTAATAAAACCATGCAGATTTTAAGTGAAAATTTCATTTATTTAACTAAAGTGGGAAGATGGTGAATTTTTAAATCTGAGCGGAAATTGAAATATTTTACCCCTAGAACGTTAAATTACGTTTTCTGGTGCACCTATGGGGTTATTAACTTTAATCTAATATTTAAAAATTGTAATTGAATATATTTAAAAAAACTCTTTAGTTTTAAAGTGAAAATTTTTTTTATTTAATTGTAGTGGGAAAAGGGTCAATTATTAAATCTGAGCGGAAATTGAAATATTTTACCCCTAGAACGTTAAATTACGTTTTCTGGTGCACCTATGGGGTTATTAACTTAAATCTAACATATAAAAATTGTATTTAAGTATATTTAATAAAACCATGCAGATTTTAAGTGAAAATTTCATTTATTTAACTAAAGTGGGAAGATGGTGAATTTTTAAATCTGAGTGGAAATTGAAATATTTTACCCCTAGAACGTTAAATTACGTTTTCTGGTGCACCTATGGGGTTATTAACTTAAATCTAATATTTAAAAATTTTAATTTAATATATTTAAAAAAACTCTTTAGTTTTAAAGTGAAAATTTTTTTTATTTAATTGTAGTGGGAAAAGGGTCAATTATTAAATCTGAGCGGAAATTGAAATATTTTACTCCTAGAACGTTAAATTACGTTTTCTGGTGCACCTATGGGGTTATTAACTTAAACCTAACATATAAAAATTGTAATTAAGTATATTAAATAAAACTATGCAGATTTTAAGTGAAAATTTCATTTATTTAATTGTAGTGGGAAGAGGGTCATTTACTAAATCTGAGCGGAAATTGATATATTTTACCCCTAGAACGTTAAATTACGTTTTCTGGTGTACCTATGGGGTTATTAACTTAAATCTAACATATAAAAATTGTATTTAAGTATATTTAATAAAACCATGCAGATTTTAAGTGAAAATTTCATTTATTTAACTAAAGTGGGAAGATGGTGAATTTTTAAATCTGAGCGGAAATTGAAATATTTTACCCCTAGAACGTTAAATTACGTTTTCTGGTGCACCTATGGGGTTATTAACTTAAATCTAACATATAAAAATTGTAATTAAGTATATTAAATAAAACTATGCAGATTTTAACTGAAAATTTAATTTATTTAATTGTAGTGGGTAGAGGGTCATTTACTAAATCTGAGCGGAAATTGAAATATTTTACCCCTAGAACGTAAAATAACGTTTTCTGGTGCACCTATGGGGTTATTAACTTAAATCTATCATATAAAAATTGTATTTAAGTATATTTAATAAAACCATGCAGATTTTAAGTGAAAATTTCATTTATTTAACTAAAGTGGGAAGATGGTGAATTTTTAAATCTGAGCGGAAATTGAAATATTTTACCCCTAGAACGTTAAATTACGTTTTCTGGTGCACCTATGGGGTTATTAACTTAAATCTAATATTTAAAAATTGTAATTGAATATATTTAAAAAAACTCTTTAGTTTTAAAGTGAAAATTTTTTTTATTTAATTGTAGCGGGAAAAGGGTCAATTATTAAATCTGAGCGGAAATTGAAATATTTTACCCCTAGAACGTTAAATTACGTTTTCTGGTGCACCTATGGGGTTATTAACTTAAATCTAACATATAAAAATTGTATTTAAGTATATTTAATAAAACCATGCAGATTTTAAGTGAAAATTTCATTTATTTAACTAAAGTGGGAAGATGGTGAATTTTTAAATCTGAGCGGAAATTGAAATATTTTACCCCTAGAACGTTAAATTACGTTTTCTGGTGCACCTATGGGGTTATTAACTTAAATCTAATATTTAAAAATTTTAATTTAATATATTTAAAAAAACTCTTTAGTTTTAAAGTGAAAATTTTTTTTATTTAATTGTAGTGGGAAAAGGGTCAATTATTAAATCTGAGCGGAAATTGAAATATTTTACCCCTAGAACGTTAAATAACGTTTTCTGGTGCACTTATGGGGTTATTAACTTAAATCTATCATATGAAAATTGTAATTAAGTATATTAAATAAAACTATGCAGATTTTAAGTGAAAATTTAATTTATTTAATTGTAGTGGGTAGAGGGTCAATTATTAAATCTGAGCGGAAATTGAAATATTTTACCCCTAGAACGTTAAATTACGTTTTCTGGTGTACCTATGGGGTTATTAACTTAAATCTAACATATAAAAATTGTATTTAAGTATATTTAATAAAACCATGCAGATTTTAAGTGAAAATTTCATTTATTTAACTAAAGTGGGAAGATGGTGAATTTTTAAATCTGAGCGGAAATTGAAATATTTTACCCCTAGAACGTTAAATAACGTTTTCTGGTGCACCTATGGGGTTATTAACTTAAATCTATCATATGAAAATTGTAATTAAGTATATTAAATAAAACTATGCAGATTTTAAGTGAAAATTTATTTATTTAATTGTAGTGGGTAGAGGGTCAATTATTAAATCTGAGCGGAAATTGAAATATTTTACCCCTAGAACGTTAAATTACGTTTTCTGGTGTACCTATGGGGTTATTAACTTAAATCTAACATATAAAAATTGTATTTAAGTATATTTAATAAAACCATGCAGATTTTAAGTGAAAATTTCATTTATTTAACTAAAGTGGGAAGATGGTGAATTTTTAAATCTGAGCGGAAATTGAAATATTTTACCTCTAGAACGTTAAATTACGTTTTCTGGTGCACCTATGGGGTTATTAACTTAAATCTAACATATAAAAATTGTATTTAAACATATTTAATAAAACCATGCAGATTTTAAGTGAAAATTTCATTTATTTAACTAAAGTGGGAAGATGGTGAATTTTTAAATCTGAGCGGAAATTGAAATATTTTTCCCCTAGAACGTTAAATTACGTTTTCTGGTGCACCTATGGGGTTATTAACTTAAATCTAACATATAAAAATTGTATTTAAGTATATTTAATAAAACCATGCAGATTTTAAGTGAAAATTTCATTTATTTAACTAAAGTGGGAAGATGGTGAATTTTTAAATTTGAGCGGAAATTGAAATATTTTACCCCTAGAACGTAAAATAACGTTTTCTGGTGCACCTATGGTGTTATTAACCTAAATCTAATATTTAAAAATTGTAATTTAATATATTTAAAAAAAATCTTTAGTTTTAAAGTGAAAATTTATTTTATTTTATTTTAGTGGGAAAAGGGTCAATTATTAAATCTGAGCGGAAATTGATATATTTTACCCCTAGAACGTTAAATTACGTTTTCTGGTGCACCTATAGGGTTATTAACTTAAATCTAATATTTAAAAATTGTAATTTAATATATTTAAAAAAACTCTTTAGTTTTAAAGTGAAAATTTTTTTTATTTAATTGTAGTGGGAAAAGGGTCAATTATTAAATCTGAGCGGAAATTGATATATTTTACCCCTAGAACGTTAAATTACGTTTTCTGGTGTACCTATGGGGTTATTAACTTAAATCTAACATATAAAAATTGTATTTAAGTATATTTAATAAAACCATGCAGATTTTAAGTGAAAATTTCATTTATTTAACTAAAGTGGGAAGATGGTGAATTTTTAAATCTGAGCGGAAATTGAAATATTTTACCCCTAGAACGTTAAATTACGTTTTCTGGTGCACCTATGGGGTTATTAACTTAAATCTATCATATAAAAATTGTAATTAAGTATATTAAATAAAACTATGCAGATTTTAAGTGAAAATTTAATTTATTTAATTGTAGTGGGTAGAGGGTCAATTATTAAATCTGAGCGGAAATTGAAATATTTTACCCCTAGAACGTTAAATTACGTTTTCTGGTGTACCTATGGGGTTATTAACTTAAATCTAACATATAAAAATTGTATTTAAGTATATTTAATAAAACCATGCAGATTTTAAGTGAAAATTTCATTTATTTAACTAAAGTGGGAAGATGGTGAATTTTAAATCTGAGCGGAAATTGAAATATTTTACCCCTAGAACGTTAAATTACGTTTTCTGGTGCACCTATGGGGTTATTAACTTAAATCTAATATTTAAAAATTTTAATTTAATATATTTAAAAAAACTCTTTAGTTTTAAAGTGAAAATTTTTTTTATTTAATTGTAGTGGGAAAAGGGTCAATTATTAAATCTGAGCGGAAATTGAAATATTTTACCCCTAGAACGTTAAATTACGTTTTCTGGTGCACCTATGGGGTTATTAACTTAAACCTAACATATAAAAATTGTAATTAAGTATATTAAATAAAACTATGCAGATTTTAACAGAAAATTTAATTTATTTAATTGTAGTGGGTAGAGGGTCATTTACTAAATCTGAGCGGAAATTGAAATATTTTACCCCTAGAACGTAAAATAACGTTTTCTGGTGCACCTATGGGGTTATTAACTTAAATCTATCATATAAAAATTGTAATTAAGTATATTAAATAAAACTATGCAGATTTTAAGTGAAAATTTAATTTATTTAATTGTAGTGGGTAGAGGGTCAATTATTAAATCTGAGCGGAAATTGAAATATTTTACCCCTAGAACGTTAAATTACGTTTTCTGGTGTACCTATGGGGTTATTAACTTAAATCTAACATATAAAAATTGTATTTAAGTATATTTAATAAAACCATGCAGATTTTAAGTGAAAATTTCATTTATTTAACTAAAGTGGGAAGATGGTGAATTTTTAAATCTGAGCGGAAATTGAAATATTTTACCTCTAGAACGTTAAATTACGTTTTCTGGTGCACCTATGGGGTTATTAACTTAAATCTAACATATAAAAATTGTATTTAAGTATATTTAATAAAACCATGCAGATTTTAAGTGAAAATTTCATTTATTTAACTAAAGTGGGAAGATGGTGAATTTTTAAATCTGAGCGGAAATTGAAATATTTTACCCCTAGAACGTTAAATTACGTTTTCTGGTGCACCTATGGGGTTATTAACTTAAATCTAATATTTAAAAATTTAAATTTAATATATTTAAAAAATCTCTTTAGTTTTAAAGTGAAAATTTTTTTTATTTAATTGTAGTGGGAAAAGGGTCAATTATTAAATCTGAGCGGAAATTGAAATATTTTACCCCTAGAACGTTAAATTACGTTTTCTGGTGCACCTATGGGGTTATTAACTTAAACCTAACATATAAAAATTGTAATTAAGTATATTAAATAAAACTATGCAGATTTTAAGTGAAAATTTCATTTATTTAATTGTAGTGGGAAGAGGGTCATTTACTAAATCTGAGCGGAAATTGAAATATTTTACCCCTAGAACGTAAAATAACGTTTTCTGGTGCACCTATGGGGTTATTAACTTAAATCTAACATATAAAAATTGTATTTAAGTATATTTTATAAAACCATGCAGATTTTAAGTGAAAATTTCATTTATTTAACTAAAGTGGGAAGATGGTGAATTTTTAAATCTGAGCGGAAATTGAAATATTTTACCCCTAGAACGTTAAATTACGTTTTCTGGTGCACCTATGGGGTTATTAACTTAAATCTAATATTTAAAAATTTTAATTTAATATATTTAAAAAAACTCTTTAGTTTTAAAGTGAAAATTTTTTTTATTTGATTGTAGTGGGAAAAGGGTCAATTATTAAATCTGAGCGGAAATTGAAATATTTTACCCCTAGAACGTTAAATTACGTTTTCTGGTGCACCTATGGGGTTATTAACTTAAACCTAACATATAAAAATTGTAATTAAGTATATTAAATAAAACTATGCAGATTTTAAGTGAAAATTTCATTTATTTAATTGTAGTGGGAAGAGGGTCATTTACTAAATCTGAGCGGAAATTGATATATTTTACCCCTAGAACGTTAAATTACGTTTTCTGGTGTAACCTATGGGGTTATTAACTTAAATCTAACATATAAAAATTGTATTTAAGTATATTTAATAATACCATGCAGATTTTAAGTGAAAATTTCATTTATTTAACTAAAGTGGGAAGATGGTGAATTTTTAAATCTGAGCGGAAATTGAAATATTTTACCCCTAGAACGTTAAATTACGTTTTCTGGTGCACCTATGGGGTTATTAACTTAAATCTAACATATAAAAATTGTAATTAAGTATATTAAATAAAAACTATGCAGATTTAACTGAAAATTTAATTTATTTAATTGTAGTGGGAAAAGA
>NW_026869996.1:6081097-6116035 GCF_020882245.1 Rhopalosiphum padi | reverse complement strand
GGGTAAAATATATCAATTTCCGCTCAGATTTAAAAATTCACCATCTTCCCACTTTAGTTAAATAAATGAAATTTTCACTTAAAATCTGCATGGTTTTATTAAATATACTTAAATACAATTTTTATATGTTAGATTTAAGTTAATAACGCCATAGGTACACCAGAAAAACGTAATTTAACGTTCTAGGGGTAAAATATATCAATTTCCGCTCAGATTTAAAAATTCACCATCTTCCCCACTTTAGTTAAATAAATGAAATTTTCACTTAAAATCTGCATGGTTTTATTAAATATACTTAAATACAATTTTTATATGTTAGATTTAAGTTAATAACCCCATAGGTGCACCAGAAAACGTAATTTAACGTTCTAGGGGTAAAATATATCAATTTCCCGCTCAGATTTAATAATTGACCGTTTTCCCACTACAATTAAATAAAAAAAAATTTTCACTTTAAAACTAAAGAGTTTTTTTAAATATATTAAATTACAATTTTTAAATATTAGATTTAAGTTAATAACCCCATAGGTGCACCCAGAAAACGTTATTTAACGTTCTAGGGGTAAAATATATCAATTTCCGCTCAGATTTAAAAATTCACCATCTTCTCACTACAATTAAATAAATGAAATTTTCACTTAAAATCTGCATGGTTTTATTAAATATACTTAAATACAATTTTTATATGTTAGATTTAAGTTAATAAACCCATAGGTGCACCAGAAAACGTTATTTTACGTTCTAGGGGTAAAATATTTCAATTTCCGCTCAGATTTAGTAAATGACCCTCTTCTCACTACAATTAAATAAATGAAATTTTCACTTAAAATCTGCATAGTTTTATTTAATATACTTAATTACAATTTTTATATGTTAGGTTTAAGTTAATAACCCCATAGGTACACCAGAAAACGTAATTTAACGTTCTAGGGGTAAAATATTTCAATTTCCGCTCAGATTTAATAATTGACCCCTTTTCCCACAACAATTAAATAAAAAAAATTTTCACTTTAAAACTAAAGAGTTTTTTTAAATATATTAAATTACAATTTTTAAATATTAGATTTAAGTTAATAAACCCATAGGTGCACCAGAAAACGTTATTTTACGTTCTAGGGGTAAAATATTTCAATTTCCGCTCAGATTTAGTAAATGACCCTCTTCCTACTACAATTAAATAAATGAAATTTTCACTTAAAATCTGCATGGTTTTATTTAATGTACTTAATTACAATTTTTATATGTTAGATTTAAGTTAATAACACCATAGGTGCACCAGAAAACGTAATTTAACGTTCTAGGGGTAAAATATATCAATTTCCGCTCAGATTTAAAAAATTCACCATCTTCCCACTTTAGTTAAATAAATGAAATTTTCACTTAAAATCTGCATGGTTTTATTAAATATACTTAAATACAATTTTTATATGTTAGATTTAAGTTAATAACCCCAATAGGTGCACCAGAAAACGTAATTTAACGTTCTAGGGGTAAAATATATCAATTTCCGCTCAGATTTAATAATTGACCGTTTTCCCACTACAATTAAATAAAAAAAAATTTTCACTTTAAAACTAAAGAGTTTTTTTAAATATATTAAATTACAATTTTTAAATATTAGATTTAAGTTAATAACCCCATAGGTACACCAGAAAACGTAATTTAACGTTCTAGGGGTAAAATATTTCAATTTCCGCTCAGATTTAAAAATTCACCATCTTCCCACTTTAGTTAAATAAATGAAATTTTCACTTAAAATCTGCATGGTTTTATTAAATATACTTAAATACAATTTTTATATGTTAGATTTAAGTTAATAACCCCCATAGGTGCACCAGAAAACGTTATTTAACGTTCTAGGGGTAAAATATATCAATTTCCGCTCAGATTTAAAAATTCACCATCTTCTCACTACAATTAAATAAATGAAATTTTCACTTAAAATCTGCATGGTTTTATTAAATATACTTAAATACAATTTTTATATGTTAGATTTAAGTTAATAAACCCATAGGTGCACCAGAAAACGTTATTTTACGTTCTAGGGGGTAAAATATTTCAATTTCCGCTCAGATTTAGTAAATGACCCTCTTCTCACTACAATTAAATAAATGAAATTTTCACTTAAAATCTGCATAGTTTTATTTAATATACTTAATTACAATTTTTATATGTTAGGTTTAAGTTAATAACCCCATAGGTACACCAGAAAACGTAATTTAACGTTCTAGGGGTAAAATATTTCAATTTCCGCTCAGATTTAATAATTGACCGTTTTCCCACTACAATTAAATAAAAAAAATTTTCACTTTAAAACTAAAGAGTTTTTTTAAATATATTAAATTACAATTTTTAAATATTAGATTTAAGTTAATAACCCCATAGGTGCACCAGAAAACGTTATTTAACGTTCTAGGGGTAAAATATATCAATTTCCGCCTCAGATTTAAAAATTCACCATCTTCCCACTTTAGTTAAATAAATGAAATTTTCACTTAAAATCTGCATGGTTTTATTTAATATACTTAATTACAATTTTTATATGTTAGGTTTAAGTTAATAACCCCATAGGTACACCAGAAAACGTAATTTAACGTTCTAGGGGTAAAATATTTCAATTTCCGCTCAGATTTGAAAATTCACCATCTTCCCACTTTAGTTAAATAAATGAAATTTTCACTTAAAATCTGCATGGTTTTATTAAATATACTTAAATACAATTTTTATATGTTAGATTTAAGTTAATAACCCCATAGGTGCACCAGAAAAACGTTATTTAACGTTCTAGGGGTAAAATATATCAATTTCCGCTCAGATTTAAAAATTCACCATCTTCTCACTACAATTAAATAAATGAAATTTTCACTTAAAATCTGCATGGTTTTATTAAATATACTTAAATACAATTTTTATATGTTAGATTTAAGTTAATAAAACCCATAGGTGC
Organism: Rhopalosiphum padi; assembly: GCF_020882245.1. Classification (NCBI taxonomy): domain Eukaryota; kingdom Metazoa; phylum Arthropoda; class Insecta; order Hemiptera; family Aphididae; genus Rhopalosiphum; species Rhopalosiphum padi. Next base: position 6,113,088 of record NW_026869996.1, on the reverse strand, counting down.
ACCAGAAAACGTTATTTTACGTTCTAGGGGTAAAATATTTCAATTTCCGCGCTCAGATTTAGTAAATGACCCTCTTCTCACTACAATTAAATAAATGAAATTTTCACTTAAAATCTGCATAGTTTTATTTAATATACTTAATTACAATTTTTATATGTTAGGTTTAAGTTAATAACCCCATAGGTACACCAGAAAACGTAATTTAACGTTCTAGGGGTAAAATATTTCAATTTCCGCTCAGATTTAATAATTGACCGTTTTCCCACTACAATTAAATAAAAAAAATTTTCACTTTAAAACTAAAGAGTTTTTTTAAATATATTAAATTACAATTTTTAAATATTAGATTTAAGTTAATAACCCCATAGGTGCACCAGAAAACGTTATTTAACGTTCTAGGGGTAAAATATATCAATTTCCGCTCAGATTTAAAAATTCACCCATCTTCCCACTTTAGTTAAATAAATGAAATTTTCACTTAAAATCTGCATGGTTTTATTAAATATACTTAAATACAATTTTTATATGTTAGATTTAAGTTAATAACGCCATAGGTACACCAGAAAACGTAATTAAACGTTCTAGGGGTAAAATATATCAATTTCCGCTCAGATTTAAAAATTCACCATCTTCCCACTTTAGTTAAATAAATGAAATTTTCACTTAAAATCTGCATGGTTTTATTAAATATACTTAAATACAATTTTTATATGTTAGATTTAAGTTAATAACCCCATAGGTGCACCAGAAAACGTAATTTAACGTTCTAGGGGTAAAATATATCAATTTCCGCTCAGATTTAATAATTGACCGTTTTCCCACTACAATTAAATAAAAAAAATTTTCACTTTAAAACTAAAGAGTTTTTTTTAAATATATTAAATTACAATTTTTAAATATTAGATTTAAGTTAATAACCCCATAGGTGCACCAGAAAACGTTATTTAACGTTCTAGGGGTAAAATATATCAATTTCCGCTCAGATTTAAAAATTCACCATCTTCTCACTACAATTAAATAAATGAAATTTTCACTTAAAATCTGCATGGTTTTATTAAATATACTTAAATACAATTTTTATATGTTAGATTTAAGTTAATAAACCCATAGGTGCACCAGAAAACGTTATTTTACGTTCTAGGGGTAAAATATTTCAATTTCCGCTCAGATTTAGTAAATGACCCCTCTTCTTTAATGACCCTCTTCTCACTACAATTAAATAAATGAAATTTTCACTTAAAATCTGCATAGTTTTATTTAATATACTTAATTACAATTTTTATATGTTAGGTTTAAGTTAATAACCCCATAGGTACACCAGAAAACGTAATTTAACGTTCTAGGGGTAAAATATTTCAATTTCCGCTCAGATTTAATAATTGACCGTTTTCCCCACTACAATTAAATAAAAAAAATTTTCACTTTAAAACTAAAGAGTTTTTTTAAATATATTAAATTACAATTTTTAAATATTAGATTTAAGTTAATAACCCCATAGGTGCACCAGAAAACGTTATTTAACGTTCTAGGGGTAAAATATATCAATTTCCGCTCAGATTTAAAAATTCACCATCTTCCCACTTTAGTTAAATAAATGAAATTTTCACTTAAAATCTGCATGGTTTTATTAAATATACTTAAATACAATTTTTATATGTTAGATTTAAGTTAATAACGCCATAGGTACACCAGAAAACGTAATTAAACGTTCTAGGGGTAAAATATATCAATTTCCGCTCAGATTTAAAAATTCACCATCTTCCCACTTTAGTTAAATAAATGAAATTTTCACTTAAAATCTGCATGGTTTTATTAAATATACTTAAATACAATTTTTATATGTTAGATTTAAGTTAATAACCCCATAGGTGCACCAGAAAACGTAATTTAACGTTCTAGGGGTAAAATATATCAATTTCCGCTCAGATTTAATAATTGACCGTTTTCCCACTACAATTAAATAAAAAAAATTTTCACTTTAAAACTAAAGAGTTTTTTTAAATATATTAAATTACAATTTTTAAATATTAGATTTAAGTTAATAACCCCATAGGTGCACCAGAAAACGTTATTTAACGTTCTAGGGGTAAAATATATCAATTTCCGCTCAGATTTAAAAATTCACCATCTTCTCACTACAATTAAATAAATGAAATTTTCACTTAAAATCTGCATGGTTTTATTAAATATACTTAAATACAATTTTTATATGTTAGATTTAAGTTAATAAACCCATAGGTGCACCAGAAAACGTTATTTTACGTTCTAGGGGTAAAATATTTCAATTTCCGCTCAGATTTAGTAAATGACCCTCTTCTCACTACAATTAAATAAATGAAATTTTCACTTAAAATCTGCATAGTTTTATTTAATATACTTAATTACAATTTTTATATGTTAGGTTTAAGTTAATAACCCCATAGGTACACCAGAAAACGTAATTTAACGTTCTAGGGGTAAAATATTTCAATTTCCGCTCAGATTTAATAATTGACCCTTTTCCCACAACAATTAAATAAAAAAAATTTTCACTTTAAAACTAAAGAGTTTTTTTAAATATATTAAATTACAATTTTTAAATATTAGATTTAAGTTAATAAACCCATAGGTGCACCAGAAAACGTTATTTTACGTTCTAGGGGTAAAATTTTTCAATTTCCGCTCAGATTTAAAAATTCACCATCTTCCCACTTTAGTTAAATAAATGAAATTTTCACTTAAAATCTGCATGGTTTTATTAAATATACTTAAATACAATTTTTATATGTTAGATTTAAGTTAATAACCCCATAGGTGCACCAGAAAACGTAATTTAACGTTCTAGGGGTAAAATATATCAATTTCCGCTCAGATTTAATAATTGACCGTTTTCCCACTACAATTAAATAAAAAAAATTTTCACTTTAAAACTAAAGAGTTTTTTTAAATATATTAAATTACAATTTTTAAATATTAGATTTAAGTTAATAACCCCATAGGTACACCAGAAAACGTAATTTAACGTTCTAGGGGTAAAATATTTCAATTTCCGCTCAGATTTAAAAATTCACCATCTTCCCACTTTAGTTAAATAAATGAAATTTTCACTTAAAATCTGCATGGTTTTATTAAATATACTTAAATACAATTTTTATATGTTAGATTTAAGTTAATAACCCCATAGGTGCACCAGAAAACGTTATTTAACGTTCTAGGGGTAAAATATATCAATTTCCGCTCAGATTTAAAAATTCACCATCTTCTCACTACAATTAAATAAATGAAATTTTCACTTAAAATCTGCATGGTTTTATTAAATATACTTAAATACAATTTTTTATATGTTAGATTTAAGTTAATAAACCCATAGGTGCACCAGAAAACGTTATTTTACGTTCTAGGGGTAAAATATTTCAATTTCCGCTCAGATTTAGTAAATGACCCTCTTCTCACTACAATTAAATAAATGAAATTTTCACTTAAAATCTGCATAGTTTTATTTAATATACTTAATTACAATTTTTATATGTTAGGTTTAAGTTAATAACCCCATAGGTACACCAGAAAACGTAATTTAACGTTCTAGGGGTAAAATATTTCAATTTCCGCTCAGATTTAATAATTGACCGTTTTCCCACTACAATTAAATAAAAAAAATTTTCACTTTAAAACTAAAGAGTTTTTTTAAATATATTAAATTACAATTTTTAAATATTAGATTTAAGTTAATAACCCCATAGGTGCACCAGAAAACGTTATTTAACGTTCTAGGGGTAAAATATATCAATTTCCGCTCAGATTTAAAAATTCACCATCTTCCCACTTTAGTTAAATAAATGAAATTTTCACTTAAAATCTGCATGGTTTTATTAAATATACTTAAATACAATTTTTATATGTTAGATTTGAGTTAATAAACCCATAGGTGCACCAGAAAACGTTATTTTACGTTCTAGGGGTAAAATATTTCAATTTCCGCTCAGATTTAGTAAATGACCCTCTTCTCACTACAATTAAATAAATGAAATTTTCACTTAAAATCTGCATAGTTTTATTTAATATACTTAATTACAATTTTTATATGTTAGGTTTAAGTTAATAACCCCATAGGTACACCAGAAAACGTAATTTAACGTTCTAGGGGTAAAATATTTCAATTTCCGCTCAGATTTAATAATTGACCCTTTTCCCACAACAATTAAATAAAAAAAATTTTCACTTTAAAACTAAAAAGTTTTTTTAAATATATTAAATTACAATTTTTAAATATTAGATTTAAGTTAATAAACCCATAGGTGCACCAGAAAACGTTATTTTACGTTCTAGGGGTAAAATATTTCAATTTCCGCTCAGATTTAGTAAATGACCCTCTTCCTACTACAATTAAATAAATGAAATTTTCACTTAAAATCTGCATGGTTTTATTTAATGTACTTAATTACAATTTTTATATGTTAGATTTAAGTTAATAACACCATAGGTGCACCAGAAAACGTAATTTAACGTTCTAGGGGTAAAATATATCAATTTCCGCTCAGATTTAATAATTGACCGTTTTCCCACTACAATTAAATAAAAAAAAATTTCACTTTAAAACTAAAGAGTTTTTTTAAATATATTAAATTACAATTTTTAAATATTAGATTTAAGTTAATAACCCCATAGGTGCACCAGAAAACGTTATTTAACGTTCTAGGGGTAAAATATATCAATTTCCGCTCAGATTTAAAAATTCACCATCTTCCCACTTTAGTTAAATAAATGAAATTTTCACTTAAAATCTGCATGGTTTTATTTAATGTACTTAATTACAATTTTTATATGTTAGATTTAAGTTAATAACCCCATAGGTGCACCAGAAAACGTTATTTAACGTTCTAGGGGTAAAATATATCAATTTCCGCTCAGATTTAAAAATTCACCATCTTCCCACTTTAGTTAAATAAATGAAATTTTCACTTAAAATCTGCATGGTTTTATTAAATATACTTAAATACAATTTTTATATGTTAGATTTAAGTTAATAACGCCATAGGTACACCAGAAAACGTAATTTAACGTTCTAGGGGTAAAATATATCAATTTCCGCTCAGATTTAAAAATTCACCATCTTCCCACTTTAGTTAAATAAATGAAATTTTCACTTAAAATCTGCATGGTTTTATTAAATATACTTAAATACAATTTTTATATGTTAGATTTAAGTTAATAACCCCATAGGTGCACCAGAAAACGTAATTTAACGTTCTAGGGGTAAAATATATCAATTTCCGCTCAGATTTAATAATTGACCGTTTTCCCCACTACAATTAAATAAAAAAAATTTTCACTTTAAAACTAAAGAGTTTTTTTAAATATTAGATTTAAGTTAATAACCCCATAGGTACACCAGAAAAACGTAATTTAACGTTCTAGGGGTAAAATATTTCAATTTCCGCTCAGATTTAATAATTGACCGTTTTCCCACTACAATTAAATAAAAAAAAATTTCACTTTAAAACTAAAGAGTTTTTTTAAATATATTAAATTACCAATTTTAAATATTAGATTTAAGTTAATAACCCATAGTGCACCAGAAAACGTTATTTAACGTTCTAGGGGTAAAATATATCAATTTCCGCTCAGATTTAAAAATTCACCATCTTCCCACTTTAGTTAAATAAATGAAATTTTCACTTAAAATCTGCATGGTTTTATTTAATGTACTTAATTACAATTTTTATATGTTAGATTTAAGTTAATAACCCCCATAGGTGCACCAGAAAACGTTATTTAACGTTCTAGGGGTAAAATATATCAATTTCCGCTCAGATTTAAAAATTCACCATCTTCCCACTTTAGTTAAATAAATGAAATTTTCACTTAAAATCTGCATGGTTTTATTAAATATACTTAAATACAATTTTTATATGTTAGATTTAAGTTAATAACGCCATAGGTACACCAGAAAACGTAATTTAACGTTCTAGGGGTAAAATATATCAATTTCCGCTCAGATTTAAAAATTCACCATCTTCCCACTTTAGTTAAATAAATGAAATTTTCACTTAAAATCTGCATGGTTTTATTAAATATACTTAAATACAATTTTTATATGTTAGATTTAAGTTAATAACCCCATAGGTGCACCAGAAAACGTAATTTAACGTTCTAGGGGTAAAATATATCAATTTCGCTCAGATTTAATAATTGACCGTTTTCCCCACTACAATTAAATAAAAAAAATTTTCACTTTAAAAACTAAAGAGTTTTTATAAATATATTAAATTACAATTTTTAAATATTAGATTTAAGTTAATAACCCCATAGGTACACCAGAAAACGTAATTTAACGTTCTAGGGGTAAAATATTTCAATTTCCGCTCAGATTTGAAAATTCACCATCTTCCCACTTTAGTTAAATAAATGAAAATTTTCACTTAAAATCTGCATGGTTTTATTAAATATACTTAAATACAATTTTTATATGTTAGATTTAAGTTAATAACCCCATAGGTGCACCAGAAAACGTTATTTAACGTTCTAGGGGTAAAATATATCAATTTCCGCTCAGATTTAAAAATTCACCATCTTCTCACTACAATTAAATAAATGAAATTTTCACTTAAAATCTGCATGGTTTTATTAAATATACTTAAATACAATTTTTATATGTTAGATTTAAGTTAATAAACCCATAGGTGCACCAGAAAACGTTATTTTACGTTCTAGGGGTAAAATATTTCAATTTCCGCTCAGATTTAGTAAATGACCCTCTTCTCACTTACAATTAAATAAATGAAATTTTCACTTAAAATCTGCATAGTTTTATTTAATATACTTAATTACAATTTTTATATGTTAGGTTTAAGTTAATAACCCCATAGGTACACCAGAAAACGTAATTTAACGTTCTAGGGGTAAAATATTTCAATTTCCGCTCAGATTTAATAATTGACCGTTTTCCCACTACAATTAAATAAAAAAAATTTTCACTTTAAAACTAAGAGTTTTTTTAAATATATTAAATTACAATTTTTAAAATATTAGATTTAAGTTAATAACCCCATAGGTGCACCAGAAAACGTTATTTAACGTTCTAGGGGTAAAATATATCAATTTCCGCTCAGATTAAAATTCACCATCTTCCCACTTTAGTTAAATAAATGAAATTTTCACTTAAAATCTGCATGGTTTTATTAAATATACTTAAATACAATTTTTATATGTTAGATTTAAGTTAATAACGCCATAGGTACACCAGAAAACGTAATTTAACGTTCTAGGGGTAAAATATATCAATTTCCGCTCAGATTTAAAAATTCACCATCTTCCCACTTTAGTTAAATAAATGAAATTTTCACTTAAAATCTGCATGGTTTTATTAAATATACTTAAATACAATTTTTATATGTTAGATTTAAGTTAATAACCCCATAGGTGCACCAGAAAACGTAATTTAACGTTCTAGGGGTAAAATATATCAATTTCCGCTCAGATTTAATAATTGACCGTTTTCCCACTACAATTAAATAAAAAAATTTTCACTTTAAAACTAAAGAGTTTTTTTAAATATATTAAATTACAATTTTTAAATATTAGATTTAAGTTAATAACCCCATAGGTGCACCAGAAAAACGTTATTTAACGTTCTAGGGGTAAAATATATCAATTTCCGCTCAGATTTAAAAATTCACCATCTTCTCACTACAATTAAATAAATGAAATTTTCACTTAAAATCTGCATGGTTTTATTAAATATACTTAAATACAATTTTTATATGTTAGATTTAAGTTAATAAACCCATAGGTGCACCAGAAAACGTTATTTTACGTTCTAGGGGTAAATATTTCAATTTCCGCTCAGATTTAGTAAATGACCCTCTTCTCACTACAATTAAATAAATGAAATTTTCACTTAAAATCTGCATAGTTTTATTTAATATACTTAATTACAATTTTTATATGTTAGGTTTAAGTTAATAACCCCATAGGTACACCAGAAAACGTAATTTAACGTTCTAGGGGTAAAATATTTCAATTTCCGCTCAGATTTAATAATTGACCCTTTTCCCACAACAATTAAATAAAAAAAATTTTCACTTTAAAACTAAAGAGTTTTTTTAAATATATTAAATTACAATTTTTAAATATTAGATTTAAGTTAATAAACCCATAGGTGCACCAGAAAAACGTTTATTTTACGTTCTAGGGGTAAAATATTTCAATTTCCGCTCAGATTTAGTAAATGACCCTCTTCCTACTACAATTAAATAAATGAAATTTTCACTTAAAATCTGCATGGTTTTATTTAATGTACTTAATTACAATTTTTATATGTTAGATTTAAGTTAATAACACCATAGGTGCACCAGAAAACGTAATTTAACGTTCTAGGGGTAAAATATATCAATTTCCGCTCAGATTTAAAAATTCACCATCTTCCCACTTTAGTTAAATAAATGAAATTTTCACTTAAAATCTGCATGGTTTTATTAAATATACTTAAATACAATTTTTATATGTTAGATTTAAGTTAATAACCCCATAGGTGCACCAGAAAACGTAATTTAACGTTCTAGGGGTAAAATATATCAATTTCCGCCTCAGATTTAATAATTGACCGTTTTCCCACTACAATTAAATAAAAAAAAATTTTCACTTTAAAACTAAAGAGTTTTTTTAAATATATTAAATTACAATTTTTAAATATTAGATTTAAGTTAATAACCCCATAGGTACACCAGAAAACGTAATTTAACGTTCTAGGGGTAAAATATTTCAATTTCCGCTCAGATTTGAAAATTCACCATCTTCCCACTTTAGTTAAATAAATGAAATTTTTCACTTAAAATCTGCATGGTTTTATTAAATATACTTAAATACAATTTTTATATGTTAGATTTGAGTTAATAAACCCATAGGTGCACCAGAAAACGTTATTTTACGTTCTAGGGGTAAAATATTTCAATTTCCGCACAGATTTAGTAAATGACCCTCTTCTCACTACAATTAAATAAATGAAATTTTCACTTAAAATCTGCATAGTTTTATTTAATATACTTAATTACAATTTTTATATGTTAGGTTTAAGTTAATAACCCCATAGGTACACCAGAAAACGTAATTTAACGTTCTAGGGGTAAAATATTTCAATTTCGCTCAGATTTAATAATTGACCCTTTTCCCACAATCAATTAAATAAAAAAAAATTTTCACTTTAAAACTAAAAAGTTTTTTTAAATATATTAAATTACAATTTTAAATATTAGGATTTAAGTTAATAAACCCATAGGTGCACCAGAAAACGTTATTTTACGTTCTAGGGGTAAAACTATTTCAATTTCCGCTCAGATTTAGTAAATGACCCTCTTCCTACTACAATTAAATAAATGAAATTTTCACTTAAAATCTGCATGGTTTTATTTAATGTACTTAATTACAATTTTTATATGTTAGATTTAAGTTAATAACACCATAAGGTGCACCAGAAAAACGTAATTTAACGTTCTAGGGGTAAAATATATCAATTTCCGCTCAGATTTAATAATTGACCGTTTTCCCCACTACAATTAAATAAAAAAAAAATTTCACTTTAAAACTAAAGAGTTTTTTTAAATATATTAAATTACAATTTTTAAATATTAGATTTAAGTTAATAACCCCATAGGTGCACCAGAAAACGTTATTTAACGTTCTAGGGGTAAAATATATCAATTTCCGCTCAGATTTAAAAATTCACCATCTTCCCACTTTAGTTAAATAAATGAAATTTTCACTTAAAATCTGCATGGTTTTATTTAATGTACTTAATTACAATTTTTATATGTTAGATTTAAGTTAATAACCCCATAGGTGCACCAGAAAACGTTATTTAACGTTCTAGGGGTAAAATATATCAATTTCCGCTCAGATTTAAAAATTCACCATCTTCCCACTTTAGTTAAATAAATGAAATTTTCACTTAAAATCTGCATGGTTTTATTAAATATACTTAAATACAATTTTTATATGTTAGATTTAAGTTAATAACGCCATAGGTACACCAGAAAACGTAATTTAACGTTCTAGGGGGTAAAAATATATCAATTTCCGCTCAGATTTAAAAATTCACCATCTTCCCACTTTAGTTAAATAAATGAAATTTTCACTTAAAATCTGCATGGTTTTATTAAATATACTTAAATACAATTTTTATATGTTAGATTTAAGTTAATAACCCCATAGGTGCACCAGAAAAACGTAATTTAACGTTCTAGGGGTAAAATTATATCAATTTCCGCTCAGATTTAATAATTGACCGTTTTCCCACTACAATTAAATAAAAAAAATTTTCACTTTAAAACTAAAGAGTTTTTTTTAAATATATTAAATTACAATTTTTAAATATTAGATTTAAGTTAATAACCCCATAGGTGCACCAGAAAACGTTATTTAACGTTCTAGGGGTAAAATATATCAATTTCCGCTCAGATTTAAAAATTCACCATCTTCTCACTACAATTAAATAAATGAAATTTTCACTTAAAAATCTGCATGGTTTTATTAAATATACTTAAATACAATTTTTATATGTTAGATTTAAGTTAATAAACCCATAGGTGCACCAGAAAACGTTATTTTACGTTCTAGGGGTAAAATATTTCAATTTCCGCTCAGATTTAGTAAATGACCCTCTTCCCACTACAATTAAATAAATTAAATTTTCAGTTAAAATCTGCATAGTTTTTATTTAATATACTTAATTACAATTTTTATATGTTAGGTTTAAGTTAATAACCCCATAGGGTACACCAGAAAACGTAATTTAACGTTCTAGGGGTAAAATATTTCAATATCCGCTCAGATTTGAAAATTCACCATCTTCCCACTTTAGTTAAATAAATGAAATTTTCACTTAAAATCTGCATGGTTTTATTAAATATACTTAAATACAATTTTTATATGTTAGATTTGAGTTAATAAACCCATAGGTGCACCAGAAAACGTTATTTTACGTTCTAGGGGTAAAATATTTCAATTTCCGCTCAGATTTAGTAAATGACCCTCTTCCTACTACAATTAAATAAATGAAATTTTCACTTAAAATCTGCATGGTTTTATTTAATGTACTTAATTACAATTTTTATATGTTAGATTTAAGTTAATAACACCATAGGTGCACCAGAAAACGTAATTTAACGTTCTAGGGGTAAAATATATCAATTTCCGCTCAGATTTAATAATTGACCGTTTTCCCACTACAATTAAATAAAAAAAAATTTCACTTTAAAACTAAAGAGTTTTTTTTAAATATATTAAATTACAATTTTTAAATATTAGATTTAAGTTAATAACCCCATAGGTGCACCAGAAAACGTTATTTAAACGTTCTAGGGGTAAAATATATCAATTTTCCGCTCAGATTTAAAAATTCACCATCTTCCCACTTTAGTTAAATAAATGAAATTTTCACTTAAAATCTGCATGGTTTTATTTAATGTACTTAATTACAATTTTTATATGTTAGATTTAAGTTAATAACCCCATAGGTGCACCAGAAAACGTTATTTTACGTTCTAGGGGTAAAATATTTCGAAGTTTCCGCTCAGATTTAGTAAATGACCCTCTACCCACTACAATTAAATAAATTAAATTTTCAGTTAAAATCTGCATAGTTTTATTTAATATACTTTAGTACAATTTTTATATGTTAGGTTTAAGTTAATAACCCCATAGGTACACCAGAAAACGTAATTTAACGTTCTAGGGGTAAAATATTTCAATTTCCGCTCAGATTTGAAAATTCACCATCTTCCCACTTTAGTTAAATAAATGAAATTTTCACTTAAAATCTGCATGGTTTTATTAAATATACTTAAATACAATTTTTATATGTTAGATTTAAGTTAATAACGCCATAGGTACACCAGAAAACGTAATTTAACGTTCTAGGGGTAAAATATATCAATTTCCGCTCAGATTTAAAAATTCACCATCTTCCCACTTTAGTTAAATAAATGAAATTTTCACTTAAAATCTGCATGGTTTTATTAAATATACTTAAATACAATTTTTATATGTTAGATTTAAGTTAATAACCCCATAGGTGCACCAGAAAACGTAATTTAACGTTCTAGGGGTAAAATATATCAATTTCCGCTCAGATTTAATAATTGACCGTTTTCCCACTACAATTAAATAAAAAAAATTTTCACTTTAAAACTAAAGAGTTTTTTTTAAATATATTAAATTACAATTTTTAAATATTAGATTTAAGTTAATAACCCCATAGGTGCACCAGAAAACGTTATTTAACGTTCTAGGGGTAAAATATATCAATTTCCGCTCAGATTTAAAAATTCACCATCTTCTCACTACAATTAAATAAATGAAAATTTTCACTTAAAATCTGCATGGTTTTATTTAATATACTTAAATACAATTTTTATATGTTAGATTTAAGTTAATAAACCCATAGGTGCACCAGAAAACGTTATTTTACGTTCTAGGGGTAAAATATTTCAATTTCCGCTCAGATTTAGTAAATGACCCTCTTCTCACTACAATTAAATAAATGAAATTTTCACTTAAAATCTGCATGGTTTTATTTAATATACTTAATTACAATTTTTATATGTTAGGTTTAAGTTAATAACGCCATAGGTACACCAGAAAACGTAATTTAACGTTCTAAGGGTAAAATATATCAATTTCCGCTCAGATTTAGTAAATGACCCTCTTCCCACTACGAATTAAATAAATTAAATTTTCAGTTAAAATCTGCATAGTTTTATTAATATACTTAATTACAATTTTTATATGTTAGGTTTAAGTTAATAACCCCATAGGTACACCAGAAAACGTAATTTAACGTTCTAGGGGTAAAATATTTCAATTTCCGCTCAGATTTGAAAATTCACCATCTTCCCACTTTAGTTAAATAAATGAAATTTTCACTTAAAATCTGCATGGTTTTATTAAAAATACTTAAATACAATTTTTATATGTTAGATTTAAGTTAATAACGCCATAGGTACACCAGAAAACGTTATTTAACGTTTCTAGGGGTAAAATATATCAATTTCCGCTCAGATTTAATAATTGACCCTTTTCCCAATACAATTAAATAAAAAAAATTTTCACTTTAAAACTAAAGAGTTTTTTTAAATATATTTAAATTACAATTTTTAAATATTAGATTTAAGTTAATAACCCCATAGGTGCACCAGAAAACGTTATTTAACGTTCTAGGGGTAAAATATATCAATTTCCGCTCAGATTTAAAAATTCACCATCTTCCCACTTTAGTTAAATAAATGAAATTTTCACTTAAAATCTGCATGGTTTTATTAAATATACTTAAATACAATTTTTATATGTTAGATTTAAGTTAATAAACCCATAGGTGCACCAGAAAACGTTATTTTACGTTCTAGGGGTAAAATATTTCAATTTCCGCTCAGATTTAGTAAATGACCCTCTTCTCACTACAATTAAATAAATGAAATTTTCACTTAAAATCTGCATAGTTTTATTTAATATACTTAATTACAATTTTTATATGTTAGGTTTAAGTTAATAACCCCATAGGTACACCAGAAAACGTAATTTTACGTTCTAGGGGTAAAATATTTCAATTTCCGCTCAGATTTAATAATTGACCGTTTTCCCACTACAATTAAATAAAAAAAATTTTCAGTTTAAAACTAAAGAGTTTTTTTAAATATATTAAATTACAATTTTTAAATATTAGATTTAAGTTAATAACCCTATAGGTGCACCAGAAAACGTTATTTAACGTTCTAGGGGTAAAATATATCAATTTCCGCTCAGATTTAAAAATTCACCATCTTCCCACTTTAGTTAAATAAATGAAATTTTCACTTAAAATCTGCATGGTTTTATTAAATATACTTAAATACAATTTTTATATGTTAGATTTAAGTTAATAACCCCATAGGTGCACCAGAAAACGTAATTTAACGTTCTAGGGGTAAAATATATCAATTTCCGCTCAGATTTAGTAAATGACCCTCTTCCCACTACAATTAAATAAATTAAATTTTCAGTTAAAATCTGCATAGTTTTATTTAATATACTTAATTACAATTTTTATATGTTAGGTTTAAGTTAATAACCCCATAGGTACACCAGAAAACGTAATTTAACGTTCTAGGGGTAAAATATTTCAATATCCGCTCAGATTTGAAAATTCACCATCTTCCCACTTTAGTTAAATAAATAAAATTTTCACTTAAAATCTGCATGGTTTTATTAAATATACTTAAATACAATTTTTATATGTTAGATTTAAGTTAATAACGCCATAGGTACACCTGAAAACGTTATTTAACGTTCTAGGAATAAAATATATCAATTTCCGCTCAGATTTAATAATTGACCCTTTTCCCACTACAATTAAATAAAAAAAATTTTCACTTTAAAACTAAAGAATTTTTTTAAATATATTAAATTAAAATTTTTAAATATTAGATTTAAGTTAATAACCCCATAGGTGCACCAGAAAACGTAATTTAACGTTCTAGGGGTAAAATATTTCAATTTCCGCTCAGATTTAAAAATTCACCATCTTCCCACTACAATTAAATAAAAAAAATTTTCACTTTAAAACTAAAGAGTTTTTTTAATTATATTAAATTACAATTTTTATATATTAGATTTAAGTTAATAACCCCATAGGTGCACCAGAAAACGTAATTTAACGTTCTAGGGGTAAAATATTTCAATTTCCGCTCAGATTTAAAAATTCACCATCTTCCCACTTTAGTTAAATAAATGAAATTTTCACTTAAAATCTGCATGGTTTTATTTAATATACTTAATTACAATTTTTATATGTTAGATTTAAGTTAATAACCCCATAGGTACACCAGAAAACGTAATTTTACGTTCTAGGGGTAAAATATTTCAATTTCCGCTCAGATTTAATAATTGACCCTTTTCCCACTACAATTAAATAAAAAAAATTTTCACTTTAAAACTAAAGAGTTTTTTTAAATATATTAAATTACAATTTTTAAATATTAGATTTAAGTTAATAACCCCATAGGTGCACCAGAAAACGTTATTTAACGTTCTAGGGGTAAAATATATCAATTTCCGCTCAGATTTAAAAATTCACCATCTTCCCACTTTAGTTAAATAAATGAAATTTTCACTTAAAATCTGCATGGTTTTATTAAATATACTTAAATACAATTTTTATATGTTAGATTTAAGTTAATAACCCCATAGGTGCACCAGAAAACGTAATTTAACGTTCTAGGGGTAAAATATATCAATTTCCGCTCAGATTTAGTAAATGACCCTCTTCCCACTACAATTAAATAAATTAAATTTTCAGTTAAAATCTGCATAGTTTTATTTAATATACTTAATTACAATTTTTATATGTTAGGTTTAAGTTAATAACCCCATAGGTGCACCAGAAAACGTAAATTAACGTTCTAGGGGTAAAATATTTCAATTTCCGCTCAGATTTAATAATTGACCCTTTTCCCAATACAATTAAATAAAAAAAATTTTCACTTTAAAACTAAAGAGTTTTTTTAAATATATTAAATTACAATTTTTAAATATTAGATTTAAGTTAATAACCCCATAGGTGCACCAGAAAACGTTATTTAACGTTCTAGGGGTAAAATATATCAATTTCCGCTCAGATTTAAAAATTCACCATCTTCCCACTTTAGTTAAATAAATGAAATTTTCACTTAAAATCTGCATGGTTTTATTAAATATACTTAAATACAATTTTTATATGTTAGATTTAAGTTAATAAACCCATATGTGCACCAGAAAAACGTTATTTTACGTTCTAGGGGTAAAATATTTCAATTTCCGCTCAGATTTAGTAAATGACCCTCTTCTCACTACAATTAAATAAATGAAATTTTCACTTAAAATCTGCATAGTTTTATTTAATATACTTAATTACAATTTTTATATGTTAGGTTTAAGTTAATAACCCCATAGGTACACCAGAAAACGTAATTTAACGTTCTAGGGGTAAAATATTTCAATTTCCGCTCAGATTTAATAATTGACCCTTTTCCCACAACAATTAAATAAAAAAAATTTTCACTTTAAAACTAAAGAGTTTTTTTAAATATATTAAATTACAATTTTTAAATATTAGATTTAAGTTAATAAACCCATAGGTGCACCAGAAAACGTTATTTTATGTTCTAGGGGTAAAATATTTCAATTTCCGCTCAGATTTAAAAATTCACCATCTTCCCACTTTAGTTAAATAAATGAAATTTTCACTTAAAATCTGCATGGTTTTATTAAATATACTTAAATACAATTTTATATGTTAGATTTAAGTTAATAACCCCATATGTACACCAGAAAACGTAATTTAACTTTCTAGGGGTAAAATATTTCAATTTCCGCTCAGATTTAAAAATTGACCATCTTCCCACAATAGTTAAATAAATGAAATTTTCACTTAAAATCTGCATGGTTTTATTAAATATACTTAAATACAATTTTTATATGTTAGATTTAAGTTAATAACCCCATAGGTACACCAGAAAACGTAATTTTACGTTCTAGGGGTAAAATATTTCAATTTCCGCTCAGATTTAATAATTGACCCTTTTCCCACTACAATTAAATAAAAAAAATTTTCACTTTAAAACTAAAGAATTTTTTTAAATATATTAAATTAAAATTTTTAAATATTAGATTTAAGTTAATAACCCCATAGGTGCACCAGAAAACGTAATTTAACGTTCTAGGGGTAAAATATTTCAATTTCCGCTCAGATTTAAAAATTCACCATCTTCCCACTACAATTAAATAAAAAAAATTTTCACTTTAAAACTAAAGAGTTTTTTTAAATATATTAAATTACAATTTTTAAATATTAGATTTAAGTTAATAACCCCATAGGTGCACCAGAAAACGTTATTTAACGTTCTAGGGGTAAAATATATCAATTTCCGCTCAGATTTAAAAATTCACCATCTTCCCACTTTAGTTAAATAAATGAAATTTTCACTTAAAATCTGCATGGTTTTATTAAATATACTTAAATACAATTTTTATATGTTAGATTTAAGTTAATAACCCCATAGGTGC
Organism: Rhopalosiphum padi; assembly: GCF_020882245.1. Taxonomy (NCBI): domain Eukaryota; kingdom Metazoa; phylum Arthropoda; class Insecta; order Hemiptera; family Aphididae; genus Rhopalosiphum; species Rhopalosiphum padi. Next base: position 6,096,039 of record NW_026869996.1, on the reverse strand, counting down.
ACCAGAAAACGTAATTTAACGTTCTAGGGGTAAAATATATCAATTTCCGCTCAGATTTAGTAAATGACCCTCTTCCCACTACAATTAAATAAATTAAATTTTCAGTTAAAATCTGCATAGTTTTATTTAATATACTTAATTACAATTTTTATATGTTAGGTTTAAGTTAATAACCCCATAGGTACACCAGAAAACGTAATTTAACGTTCTAGGGGTAAAATATTTCAATATCCGCTCAGATTTGAAAATTCACCATCTTCCCACTTTAGTTAAATAAATGAAATTTTCACTTAAAATCTGCATGGTTTTATTAAATATACTTAAATACAATTTTTATATGTTAGATTTAAGTTAATAACGCCATAGGTACACCAGAAAAACGTTATTTAACGTTCTAGGAGTAAAATATATCAATTTCCGCTCAGATTTAAAAATTCACCATCTTCCCACTTTAGTTAAATAAATGAAATTTTCACTTAAAATCTGCATGGTTTTATTAAATATACTTAAATACAATTTTTATATGTTAGATTTAAGTTAATAAACCCATAGGTGCACCAGAAAACGTTATTTTACGTTCTAGGGGTAAAATATTTCAATTTCCGCTCAGATTTAGTAAATGACCCTCTTCTCACTACAATTAAATAAAAAAATTTTCACTTAAAATCTGCATAGTTTTATTTAATATACTTAATTACAATTTTTATATGTTAGGTTTAAGTTAATAACCCCATAGGTACACCAGAAAACGTAATTTAACGTTCTAGGGGTAAAATATTTCAATTTCCGCTCAGATATAATAATTGACCCTTTTCCCACAACAATTAAATAAAAAAAATTTTCACTTTAAAACTAAAGAGTTTTTTTAAATATATTAAATTACAATTTTTAAATATTAGATTTAAGTTAATAAACCCATAGGTGCACCAGAAAACGTTATTTTATGTTCTAGGGGTAAAATATTTCAATTTCCGCTCAGATTTAAAAATTCACCATCTTCCCACTTTAGTTAAATAAATGAAATTTTCACTTAAAATCTGCATGGTTTTATTAAATATACTTAAATACAATTTTATATGTTAGATTTAAGTTAATAACCCCATATGTACACCAGAAAACGTAATTTAACTTTCTAGGGGTAAAATATTTCAATTTCCGCTCAGATTTAAAAATTGACCATCTTCCCACAATAGTTAAATAAATGAAATTTTCACTTAAAATCTGCATGGTTTTATTAAATATACTTAAATACAATTTTTATATGTTAGATTTAAGTTAATAACCCCATAGGTACACCAGAAAACGTAATTTTACGTTCTAGGGGTAAAATATTTCAATTTCCGCTCAGATTTAATAATTGACCCTTTTCCCACTACAATTAAATAAAAAAAATTTTCACTTTAAAACTAAAGAATTTTTTTAAATATATTAAATTACAATTTTTAAATATTAGATTTAAGTTAATAACCCCATAGGTGCACCAGAAAACGTAATTTAACGTTCTAGGGGTAAAATATTTCAATTTCCGCTCAGATTTAAAAATTCACCATCTTCCCACTACAATTAAATAAAAAAAATTTTCACTTTAAAACTAAAGAGTTTTTTTAAATATATTAAATTACAATTTTTAAATATTAGATTTAAGTTAATAACCCCATAGGTGCACCAGAAAACGTAAATTAACGTTCTAGGGGTAAAATATTTCAATTTCCGCTCAGATTTAATAATTGACCCTTTTCCCAATACAATTAAATAAAAAAAATTTTCACTTTAAAACTAAAGAGTTTTTTTAATTATATTAAATTACAATTTTTATATATTAGATTTAAGTTAATAACGCCATAGGTACACCAGAAAACGTTATTTAACGTTCTAGGAGTAAAATATATCAATTTCCGCTCAGATTTAAAAATTCACCATCTTCCCACAATAGTTAAATAAATGAAATTTTCACTTAAAATCTGCATGGTTTTATTAAATATACTTAAATACAATTTTTATATGTTAGATTAAAGTTAATAACCCCATAGGTGCACCAGAAAACGTAATTTAACGTTCTAGGGGTAAAATATTTCAATTTCCGCTCAGATTTAAAAATTCACCATCTTCCCACTTTAGTTAAATAAATGAAATTTTCACTTAAAATCTGCATGGTTTTATTAAATATACTTAAATACAATTTTTATATGTTAGATTTAAGTTAATAACCCCATAGGTACACCAGAAAACGTAATTTTACGTTCTAGGGGTAAAATATTTCAATTTCCGCTCAGATTTAATAATTGACCCTTTTCCCACTACAATTAAATAAAAAAAATTTTCACTTTAAAACTAAAGAATTTTTTTAAATATATTAAATTAAAATTTTTAAATATTAGATTTAAGTTAATAACCCCATAGGTGCACCAGAAAACGTAATTTAACGTTCTAGGGGTAAAATATTTCAATTTCCGCTCAGATTTAAAAATTCACCATCTTCCCACTTTAGTTAAATAAATGAAATTTTCACTTAAAATCTGCATGGTTTTATTTAATATACTTAATTACAATTTTTATATGTTAGATTTAAGTTAATAACCCCATAGGTACACCAGAAAACGTAATTTTACGTTCTAGGGGTAAAATATTTCAATTTCCGCTCAGATTTAATAATTGACCCTTTTCCCACTACAATTAAATAAAAAAAATTTTCACTTTAAAACTAAAGAGTTTTTTTAAATATATTAAATTACAATTTTTAAATATTAGATTTAAGTTAATAACCCCATAGGTGCACCAGAAAACGTTATTTAACGTTCTAGGGGTAAAATATATCAATTTCCGCTCAGATTTAAAAATTCACCATCTTCCCACTTTAGTTAAATAAATGAAATTTTCACTTAAAATCTGCATGGTTTTATTAAATATACTTAAATACAATTTTTATATGTTAGATTTAAGTGAATAACCCCATAGGTGCACCAGAAAACGTAATTTAACGTTCTAGGGGTAAAATATATCAATTTCCGCTCAGATTTAGTAAATGACCCTCTTCCCACTACAATTAAATAAATTAAATTTTCAGTTAAAATCTGCATAGTTTTATTTAATATACTTAATTACAATTTTTATATGTTAGGTTTAAGTTAATAACCCCATAGGTGCACCAGAAAACGTAAATTAACGTTCTAGGGGTAAAATATTTCAATTTCCGCTCAGATTTAATAATTGACCCTTTTCCCAATACAATTAAATAAAAAAAATTTTCACTTTAAAACTAAAGAGTTTTTTTAAATATATTAAATTACAATTTTTAAATATTTGATTTAAGTTAATAACCCCATAGGTGCACCAGAAAACGTTATTTAACGTTCTAGGGGTAAAATATATCAATTTCCGCTCAGATTTAAAAATTCACCATCTTCCCACTTTAGTTAAATAAATGAAATTTTCACTTAAAATCTGCATGGTTTTATTAAATATACTTAAATACAATTTTTATATGTTAGATTTAAGTTAATAACCCCATAGGTGCACCAGAAAACGTAATTTAACGTTCTAGGGGTAAAATATTTCAATTTCCCCTCAGATTTAAAAATTCACCATCTTCCCACATTAGTTAAATAAATGAAATTTTCACTTAAAATCTGCATGGTTTTATTAAATATACTTAAATACAATTTTATATGTTAGATTTAAGTTAATAACCCCATATGTACACCAGAAAACGTAATTTAACTTTCTAGGGGTAAAATATTTCAATTTCCGCTCAGATTTAAAAATTGACCATCTTCCCACAATAGTTAAATAAATGAAATTTTCACTTAAAATCTGCATGGTTTTATTAAATATACTTAAATACAATTTTTATATGTTAGATTTAAGTTAATAACCCCATAGGTACACCAGAAAACGTAATTTTACGTTCTAGGGGTAAAATATTTCAATTTCCGCTCAGATTTAATAATTGACCCTTTTCCCACTACAATTAAATAAAAAAAATTTTCACTTTAAAACTAAAGAATTTTTTTAAATATATTAAATTAAAATTTTTAAATATTAGATTTAAGTTAATAACCCCATAGGTGCACCAGAAAACGTAATTTAACGTTCTAGGGGTAAAATATTTCAATTTCCGCTCAGATTTAAAAATTCACCATCTTCCCACTACAATTAAATAAAAAAAATTTTCACTTTAAAACTAAAGAGTTTTTTTAATTATATTAAATTACAATTTTTATATATTAGATTTAAGTTAATAACCCCATAGGTGCACCAGAAAACGTAATTTAACGTTCTAGGGGTAAAATATTTCAATTTCCGCTCAGATTTAAAAATTCACCATCTTCCCACTTTAGTTAAATAAATGAAATTTTCACTTAAAATCTGCATGGTTTTATTTAATATACTTAATTACAATTTTTATATGTTAGATTTAAGTTAATAACCCCATAGGTACACCAGAAAACGTAATTTTACGTTCTAGGGGTAAAATATTTCAATTTCCGCTCAGATTTAATAATTGACCCTTTTCCCACTACAATTAAATAAAAAAAATTTTCACTTTAAAACTAAGAGTTTTTTTAAATATATTAAATTACAATTTTTAAATATTAGATTTAAGTTAATAACCCCATAGGTGCACCAGAAACGTTATTTAACGTTTCTAGGGGTAAAATATATCAATTTCCGCTCAGATTTAAAATTCACCATCTTCCCACTTTAGTTAAATAAATGAAATTTTCACTTAAAATCTGCATGGTTTTATTAAATATACTTAATACAATTTTTATATGTTAGATTAAGTTAATAACCCCATAGGTGCACCAGAAAACGTAATTTAACGTTCTAGGGGTAAAATATATCAATTTCCGCTCAGATTTAGTAAATGACCCTCTTCCCACTACAATTAAATAAATTAAATTTTCAGTTAAAATCTGCATAGTTTTATTTAATATACTTAATTACAATTTTTATATGTTAGGTTTAAGTTAATAACCCCATAGGTACACCAGAAAACGTAATTTAACGTTCTAGGGGTAAAATATTTCAATATCCGCTCAGATTTGAAAATTCACCATCTCCCACTTTAGTTAAATAAATGAAATTTTCACTTAAAATCTGCATGGTTTTATTAAATATACTTAAATACAATTTTTATATGTTAGATTTAAGTTAATAACGCCATAGGTACACCAGAAAACGTTATTTAACGTTCTAGGGAGTAAAATATATCAATTTCCGCTCAGATTTAAAAATTCACCATCTTCCCACTTTAGTTAAATAAATGAAATTTTCACTTAAAATCTGCATGGTTTTATTAAATATACTTAAATACAATTTTTATATGTTAGATTTAAGTTAATAAACCCATAGGTGCACCAGAAAACGTTTATTTTACGTTCTAGGGGTAAAATATTTCAATTTCCGCTCAGATTTAGTAAATGACCCTCTTCTCACTACAATTAAATAAATGAAATTTTCACTTAAAATCTGCATAGTTTTATTTAATATACATTAATTACAATTTTTATATGTTAGGTTTAAGTTAATAACCCCATAGGTACACCAGAAAACGTAATTTAACGTTCTAGGGGTAAAATATTTCAATTTCCGCTCAGATTTAATAATTGGACCCTTTTCCCACAACAATTAAATAAAAAAAATTTTCACTTTAAAACTAAAGAGTTTTTTTAAATATATTAAATTACAATTTTTAAATATTAGATTTAAGTTAATAAACCCATAGGTGCACCAGAAAACGTAATTAAACGTTCTAGGGGTAAAATATTTCAATTTCCGCTCAGATTTGAAAATTCACCATCTTCCCACTTTAGTTAAATAAATGAAATTTTCACTTAAAATCTGCATGGTTTTATTAAATATACTTAAATACAATTTTTATATGTTAGATTTAAGTTAATAAACCCATAGGTGCACCAGAAAACGTTATTTTACGTTCTAGGGGTAAAATATTTCAATTTCCGCTCAGATTTAGTAAATGACCCTCTTCTCACTACAATTAAATAAAAAAAATTTCACTTTAAAACTAAAGAGTTTTTTTAAATATATTAAATTACAATTTTTAAATATTAGATTTAAGTTAATAAACCCATAGGTGCACCAGAAAACGTTATTTTACGTTCTAGGGGTAAATATTTCAATTTCCGCTCAGATTTAAAAATTGACCATCTTCCCACAATAGTTAAATAAATGAAATTTCACTTAAAATCTGCATGGTTTTATTAAATATACTTAAATACAATTTTTATATGTTAGATTTAAGTTAATAACCCCATAGGTACACCAGAAAACGTAATTTTACGTTCTAGGGGTAAAATATTTCAATTTCCGCTCAGATTTAATAATTGACCCTTTTCCCACTACAATTAAATAAAAAAAATTTCACTTTAAAACTAAAGAATTTTTTAATATATTAAATTACAATTTTTAAATATTGATTTAAGTTAATAACCCCATAGTGCACCAGAAAACGTAATTTAACGTTCTAGGGGTAAAATATTTCAATTTCCGCTCAGATTTAAAATTCACCATCTTCCCACTACAATTTAATAAAAAAAATTTTCACTTTAAAACTAAAGAGTTTTAATAAATATATTAAATTACAATTTTTAAATATTAGATTTAAGTTAATAACCCCATAGGTGCACCAGAAAACGTAAATTAACGTTCTAGGGGTAAATATTTCAATTTCCGCTCAGATTTAATAATTGACCCTTTTCCCACTACAATTAAATAAAAAAAATTTTCACTTTAAAACCAAAGAATTTTTTTAAATATATTAAATTACAATTTTTAAATATTAGATTAAGTTAATAACCCCATAGGTGCACCAGAAAACGTAATTTAACGTTCTAGGGGTAAAATATTTCAATTTCCGCTCAGATTTAAAAATTCACCATCTTCCACTTTAGTTAAATAAATGAAATTTTCACTTAAAATCTGCATGGTTTTATTAAATATACTTAAATACAATTTTATATGTTAGATTTAAGTTAATAACCCCATATGTACACCAGAAAACGTAATTTAACTTTCTAGGGGTAAAATATTCAATTTCCGCTCAGATTTAAAATTGACCATCTTCCCCACAATAGTTAAATAAATGAAATTTTCACTTGAAAATCTGCATGGTTTTATAAAATATACTTAAATACAATTTTTATATGTTAGATTTAAGTTAATAACCCCATAGGTGCACCAGAAAACGTAATTTAACGTTCTAGGGGTAAAATATTTCAATTTCCGCTCAGATTTAAAATCACCATCTTCCCACTTTAGTTAAATAAATGAAATTTTCACTTAAAATCTGCATGGTTTTATTAAATATACTTAATACAATTTTATATGTTAGATTTAAGTTAATAACCCCATATGTACACCAGAAAACGTAATTTAACTTTCTAGGGGTAAAATATTTCAATTTCCGCTCAGATTTAAAATTGACCATCTTCCCACAATAGTTAAATAAATGAAATTTTCACTTAAAATCTGCATGGTTTTATTAAATATACTTAAATACAATTTTTATATGTTAGATTTAAGTTAATAACCCCATAGGTACACCAGAAAACGTAATTTTACGTTCTAGGGGTAAAATATTTCAATTTCGCTCAGATTTAATAATTGACCCCTTTTCCCACTACAATTAATAAAAAAAATTTCACTTTAAAACTAAAGAATTTTTTTAAATATATTAAATTAAAATTTTTAAATATTAGATTTAAGTTAATAACCCATAGGTGCACCAGAAAACGTAATTTAACGTTCTAGGGGTAAAATATTTCAATTTCCGCTCAGATTTAAAAATTCACCATCTTCCCACTACAATTAAATAAAAAAAATTTTCACTTTAAAACTAAAGAGTTTTTTTAATTATATTAAATTACAATTTTTATATATTAGATTTAAGTTAATAACCCCATAGGTGCACCAGAAAACGTAATTAACGTTCTAGGGGTAAAATATTTCAATTTCCGCTCAGATTTAAAATTCACCATCTTCCACTTTAGTTAAATAAATGAAATTTTCACTTAAATCTGCATGGTTTTATATAATATACTTAATTACAATTTTTATATGTTAGATTTAAGTTAATAACCCCATAGGTACACCAGAAAACGTAATTTTACGTTCTAGGGGTAAAATATTTCAATTTCCGCTCAGATTTAGTAAATGACCCTCTTCTCACTACAATTAAATAAATGAAATTTTCACTTAAAATCTGCATAGTTTTATTTAATATACTTAATTACAATTTTTATATGTTAGGTTTAAGTTAATAACCCATAGGTACACCAGAAAACGTAATTTAACGTTCTAGGGGTAAAATATTTCAATTTCCGCTCAGATTTAATAATTGACCCTTTTCCCACAACAATTAAATAAAAAAAATTTTCACTTTAAAACTAAAGAGTTTTTTTAAATATATTAAATTACAATTTTTAAATATTAGATTTAAGTTAATAAACCCATAGGTGCACCAGAAAACGTTATTTTATGTTCTAGGGTAAAATATTTCAATTTCCGCTTAGATTTAAAAATTCACCATCTTCCCACTTTAGTTAAATAAATGAAATTTTCACTTAAAATCTGCATGGTTTTATTAAATATACTTAAATACAATTTTATATGTTAGATTTAAGTTAATAACCCCATATGTACACCAGAAAACGTAATTTAACTTTCTAGGGGTAAAATATTTCAATTTCCGCTCAGATTTAAAATTGACCATCTTCCCACTTTAGTTAAATAAATGAAATTTTCACTTAAAATCTGCATGGTTTTATTTAATATACTTAATTACAATTTTTATATGTTAGATTTAAGTTAATAACCCCATAGGTACACCAGAAAACGTAATTTTACGTTCTAGGGGTAAAATATTTCAATTTCCGCTCAGATTTAGTAAATGACCCTCTTCTCACTACAATAAATAAATGAAATTTTCACTTAAAATCTGCATAGTTTTATTTTAATATACTTAATTTACAATTTTTATATGTTAGGTTTAAGTTAATAACCCCATAGGTACACCAGAAAACGTAATTTAACGTTCTAGGGGTAAAATATTTCAATTTCCGCTCAGATTTAATAATTGACCCTTTTCCCACAACAATTAAATAAAAAAAATTTTCACTTTAAAACTAAAGAGTTTTTTTAAATATATTAAATTACAATTTTTAAATATTAGATTTAAGTTAATAAACCCATAGGTGCACCAGAAAACGTAATTAAACGTTCTAGGGGTAAAATATTTCAATTTCCGCTCAGATTTGAAAATTCACCATCTTCCCACTTTAGTTAAATAAATGAAATTTTCACTTAAAATCTGCATGGTTTTATTAAATATACTTAAATACAATTTTTATATGTTAGATTTAAGTTAATAAACCCATAGGTGCACCAGAAAACGTTTATTTTACGTTCTAGGGGTAAAATATTTCAATTTCCGCTCAGATTTAGTAAATGACCCTCTTCTCACTACAATTAAATAAATTAAATTTTCACTTAAAATCTGCATAGTTTTATTTAATATACTTAATTACAATTTTTATATGTTAGGTTTAAGTTAATAACCCCATAGGTACACCAGAAAACGTAATTTAACGTTCTAGGGGTAAAATATTTCAATTTTCCGCTCAGATTTAATAATTGACCCTTTTCCCACAACAATTAAATAAAAAAAATTTTCACTTTAAAACTAAAGAGTTTTTTTAAATATATTAAATTACAATTTTTAAATATTAGATTTAAGTTAATAAACCCATAGGTGCACCAGAAAACGTTATTTTACGTTCTAGGGGTAAAATATTTCAATTTCCGCTCAGATTTAAAAATTGACCATCTTCCCACAATAGTTAAATAAATGAAATTTTCACTTAAAATCTGCATGGTTTTATTAAATATACTTAAATACAATTTTTATATGTTAGATTTAAGTTAATAACCCCATAGGTACACCAGAAAACGTAATTTTACGTTCTAGGGGTAAAATATTTCAATTTCCGCTCAGATTTAATAATTGACCCTTTTCCCACTACAATTAAATAAAAAAAATTTTCACTTTAAAACTAAAGAATTTTTTTAAATATATTAAATTACAATTTTTAAATATTAGATTTAAGTTAATAACCCCATAGGTGCACCAGAAAACGTAATTTAACGTTCTAGGGGTAAAATATTTCAATTTCCGCTCAGATTTAAAAATTCACCATCTTCCCACTACAATTAAATAAAAAAAATTTTCACTTTAAAACTAAAGAGTTTTAATAAATATATTAAATTACAATTTTTATATATTAGATTTAAGTTAATAACCCCATAGGTGCACCAGAAAACGTAAATTAACGTTCTAGGGGTAAAATATTTCAATTTCCGCTCAGATTTAATAATTGACCCTTTTCCCACTACAATTAAATAAAAAAAATTTTCACTTTAAAACCAAAGAATTTTTTTAAATATATTAAATTACAATTTTTAAATATTAGATTTAAGTTAATAACCCCATAGGTGCACCAGAAAACGTAATTTAACGTTCTAGGGGTAAAATATTTCAATTTCCGCTCAGATTTAAAAATTCACCATCTTCCCACTTTAGTTAAATAAATGAAATTTTCACTTAAAATCTGCATGGTTTTATTAAATATACTTAAATACAATTTTATATGTTAGATTTAAGTTAATAACCCCATATGTACACCAGAAAACGTAATTTAACTTTCTAGGGGTAAAATATTTCAATTTCCGCTCAGATTTAAAAATTGACCATCTTCCCACAATAGTTAAATAAATGAAATTTTCACTTAAAATCTGCATGGTTTTATAAAATATACTTAAATACAATTTTTATATGTTAGATTTAAGTTAATAACCCCATAGGTGCACCAGAAAACGTAATTTAACGTTCTAGGGGTAAAATATTTCAATTTCCGCTCAGATTTAAAAATTCACCATCTTCCCACTTTAGTTAAATAAATGAAATTTTCACTTAAAATCTGCATGGTTTTATTAAATATACTTAAATACAATTTTATATGTTAGATTTAAGTTAATAACCCCATATGTACACCAGAAAACGTAATTTAACTTTCTAGGGGTAAAATATTTCAATTTCCGCTCAGATTTAAAAATTGACCATCTTCCCACAATAGTTAAATAAATGAAATTTTCACTTAAAATCTGCATGGTTTTATTAAATATACTTAAATACAATTTTTATATGTTAGATTTAAGTTAATAACCCCATAGGTACACCAGAAAACGTAATTTAACGTTCTAGGGGTAAAATATTTCAATTTCCGCTCAGATTTAATAATTGACCCTTTTCCCACAACAATTAAATAAAAAAAATTTTCACTTTAAAACTAAAGAGTTTTTTTAAATATATTAAATTACAATTTTTAAATATTAGATTTAAGTTAATAAACCCATAGGTGCACCAGAAAACGTTATTTTATGTTCTAGGGGTAAAATATTTCAATTTCCGCTTAGATTTAAAAATTCACCATCTTCCCACTTTAGTTAAATAAATGAAATTTTCACTTAAAATCTGCATGGTTTTATTAAATATACTTAAATACAATTTTATATGTTAGATTTAAGTTAATAACCCCATATGTACACCAGAAAACGTAATTTAACTTTCTAGGGGTAAAATATTTCAATTTCCGCTCAGATTTAAAATTGACCATCTTCCCACAATCGTTAAATAAATGAAATTTTCACTTAAAATCTGCATGGTTTTATTAAATATACTTAAATACAATTTTTATATGTTAGATTTAAGTTAATAACCCCATAGGTACACCAGAAAACGTAATTTTACGTTCTAGGGGTAAAATATTTCAATTTCCGCTCAGATTTAATAATTGACCCTTTTTCCCACTACAATTAAATAAAAAAAATTTTCACTTTAAACTAAAGAATTTTTTTAAATATATTAAATTACAATTTTTAAATATTAGATTTAAGTTAATAACCCCATAGGTGCACCAGAAAACGTAATTTAACGTTCTAGGGGTAAAATATTTCAATTTCCGCTCAGATTTAAAAATTCACCATCTTCCCACTACAATTAAATAAAAAAAATTTTCACTTTAAAACTAAAGAGTATTTTTAATTATATTAAATTACAATTTTTATATATTAGATTTAAGTTAATAACCCCATAGGTGCACCAGAAAACGTAATTTAACGTTCTAGGGGTAAAATATTTCAATTTCCGCTCAGATTTAAAAATTCACCATCTTCCCACTTTAGTTAAATAAATGAAATTTTCACTTAAAATCTGCATGGTTTATTTAATATACTTAATTACAATTTTTATATGTTAGATTTAAGTTAATAAACCCCATAGGTACACCAGAAAACGTAATTTTACGTTCTAGGGGTAAAATATTTCAATTTCCGCTCAGATTTAGTAAATGACCCTCTTCTCACTACAATTAAATAAATGAAATTTTCACTTAAAATCTGCATAGTTTTATTTAATATACTTAATTACAATTTTTATATGTTAGGTTTAAGTTAATAACCCCATAGGTACACCAGAAAACGTAATTTAACGTTCTAGGGGTAAAATATTTCAATTTCCGCTCAGATTTAATAATTGACCCTTTTCCCACAACAATTAAATAAAAAAAATTTTCACTTTAAAACTAAAGAGTTTTTTTAAATATATTAAATTACAATTTTTAAATATTAGATTTAAGTTAATAAACCCATAGGTGCACCAGAAAACGTAATTAAACGTTCTAGGGGTAAAATATTTCAATTTCCGCTCAGATTTGAAAATTCACCATCTTCCCACTTTAGTTAAATAAATGAAATTTTCACTTAAAATCTGCATGGTTTTATTAAATATACTTAAATACAATTTTTATATGTTAGATTTAAGTTAATAAACCCATAGGTGCACCAGAAAACGTTATTTTACGTTCTAGGGGTAAAATATTTCAATTTCCGCTCAGATTTAGTAAATGACCCTCTTCTCACTACAATTAAATAAATTAAATTTTCACTTAAAATCTGCATAGTTTTATTTAATATACTTAATACAATTTTTATATGTTAGGTTTAAGTTAATAACCCATAGGTACACCAGAAAACGTAATTTAACGTTCTAGGGGTAAAATATTTCAATTTCCGCTCAGATTTAATAATTGACCCTTTTCCCACAACAATTAAATAAAAAAATTTTCACTTTAAAACTAAAGAGTTTTTTTAAATATATTAAATTACAATTTTTAAATATTAGATTTAAGTTAATAAACCCATAGGTGCACCAGAAAACGTTATTTTACGTTCTAGGGGTAAAATATTTCAATTTCCGCTCAGATTTAAAAATTGACCATCTTCCCACAATAGTTAAATAATGAAATTTTCACTTAAAATCTGCATGGTTTTATTAAATATACTTAAATACAATTTTTATATGTTAGATTTAAGTTAATAACCCCATAGGTACACCAGGAAAACGTAATTTTACGTTCTAGGGGTAAAATATTTCAATTTCCGCTCAGATTTAATAATTGACCCTTTTCCCACTACAATTAAATAAAAAAAATTTTCACTTTAAAACTAAAGAATTTTTTTAAATATATTAAATTACAATTTTTAAATATTAGATTTAAGTTAATAACCCCATAGGTGCACCAGAAAACGTAATTTAACGTTCTAGGGTAAAATATTTCAATTTCCGCTCAGATTTAAAATTCACCATCTTCCCACTACAATTAAATAAAAAAAATTTTCACTTTAAAACTAAAGAGTTTTAATAATATATTAAATTACAATTTTTATATATTAGATTTAAGTTAATAACCCCATAGGTGCACCAGAAAACGTAAATTAACGTTCTAGGGGTAAAATATTTCAATTTCCGCTCAGATTTAATAATTGACCCTTTTCCCACTACAATTAAATAAAAAAAATTTTCACTTTAAAACCAAAGAATTTTTTTAAATATATTAAAATTACAATTTTTAAATATTAGATTTAAGTTAATAACCCCATAGGTGCACCAGAAAACGTAATTTAACGTTCTAGGGGTAAAATATTCAATTTCCGCTCAGATTTAAAAATTCACCATCTTCCCACTTTAGTTAAATAAATGAAATTTTCACTTAAATCTGCATGGTTTTATTAAATATACTTAAATACAATTTTATATGTTAGATTTAAGTTAATAACCCATATGTACACCAGAAAACGTAATTTAACTTTCTAGGGTAAAATATTTCAATTTCCGCTCAGATTTAAAAATTGACCATCTTCCCACAATAGTTAAATAAATGAAATTTTCACTTAAAATCTGCATGGTTTTATAAAATATACTTAAATACAATTTTTATATGTTAGATTTAAGTTAATAAACCCCATAGGTGCACCAGAAAACGTAATTTAACGTTCTAGGGGTAAAATATTTCAATTTCCGCTCAGATTTAAAAATTCACCATCTTCCCACTTTAGTTAAATAAATGAAATTTTCACTTAAAATCTGCATGGTTTTATTAAATATACTTAATACAATTTTATATGTTAGATTTAAGTTAATAACCCCATATGTACACCAGAAAACGTAATTTAACTTTCTAGGGGTAAAATATTTCAATTTCCGCTCAGATTTAAAAATTGACCATCTTCCCACAATAGTTAAATAAATGAATTTTCACTTAAATCTGCATGGTTTATTAAATATACTTAAATACAATTTTTATATGTTAGATTTAAGTTAATAACCCCATAGGTACACCAGAAAACGTAATTTTACGTTCTAGGGGTAAAATATTTCAATTTCCGCTCAGATTTAATAATTGACCCTTTTCCCACTACAATTAAATAAAAAAAATTTTCACTTTAAAACTAAAGAATTTTTTAAATATATTAAATTAAAATTTTTAAATATTAGATTTAAGTTAATAACCCCATAGGTGCACCAG
>NW_026869996.1:5995720-6080597 GCF_020882245.1 Rhopalosiphum padi | reverse complement strand
TCTGGTGCACCTATGGGGTTATTAACTTAAATCTAATATTTAAAAATTGTAATTTAATATATTTAAAAAAACTCTTTAGTTTTAAAGTGAAAAATTTTTTTATTTAATTGTATTGGGAAAAGGGTCAATTATTAAATCTGAGCGGAAAATTGATATATTTTACCCCTAGAACGTTAAATTACGTTTTCTGGTGTACCTATGGGGTTATTAACTTAAATCTAACATATAAAAATTGTATTTAAGTATATTTAATAAAACCATGCAGATTTTAAGTGAAAATTTCATTTATTTAACTATAGTGGGAAGATGGTCAATTTTTAAATCTGAGCGGAAATTGAAATATTTTACCCCTAGAACGTTAAATTACGTTTTCTGGTGCACCTATGGGGTTATTAACTTAAATCTAATATTTAAAAATTGTAATTTAATATATTTAAATAAAACTCTTTAGTTTTAAAGTGAAATTTAATTTATTTAACTATAGTGGGAAGATGGTCATTTTTTAAATCTGAGCGGAAATTGAAATATTTTACCCCTAGAACGTTAAATTACGTTTTCTGGTGAACCTATGGGGTTATTAACTTAAATCTAATATTTAAAAATTGTAATTTAATATATTTAAAAAAACTCATTAGTTTTAAAGTGAAAATTTCATTTATTTAACTAAAGTGGGAAGATGGTGAATTTTTAAATCTGAGCGGAAATTGAAATATTTTACCCCTAGAACGTTAAATTACGTTTTCTGGTGCACCTATGGGGTTATTAACTTAAATCTAATATTTAAAAATTGTAATTTAATATATTTAAAAAACTCTTTAGTTTTTAAAGTGAAAAATTTTTTTATTTAATTGTATTGGGAAAAGGGTCAATTATTAAATCTGAGCGGAAATTGAAATATTTTACCCCTAGAACGTAAAATTACGTTTTCTGGTGTACCTATGGGGTTATTAACTTAAATCTAACATATAAAAATTGTAATTAAGTATATTTAATAAAACCATGCAGATTTTAAGTGAAAATTTCATTTATTTAACTAAAGTGGGAAGATGGTGAATTTTAAATCTGAGCGGAAATTGAAATATTTTACCCCTAGAACGTTAAATTACGTTTTCTGGTGCACCTATGGGGTTATTAACTTAAATCTAACATATAAAAATTGTATTTAAGTATATTTAATAAAACCATGCAGATTTTAAGTGAAAATTTCATTTATTTAACTAAAGTGGGAAGATGGTGAATTTTTAAATCTGAGCGGAAATTGAAATATTTTACCCCTAGAACGTTAAATTACGTTTTCTGGTGCACCTATGGGGTTATTAACTTAAATCTAACATATAAAAATTGTATTTAAGTATATTTAATAAAACCATGCAGATTTTAAGTGAAAATTTCATTTATTTAACTATAGTAAGAAGATGGTCAATTTTTAAATCTGAGCGGAAATTGAAATATTTTACCCCTAGAACGTTAAATTACGTTTTCTGGTGCACCTATGGGGTTATTAACTAAATCTAATATTTAAAAATTGTAATTTAATATATTTAAAAAAAACTCTTTAGTTTTAAAGTGAAAATTTCATTTATTTAACTAAAGTGGGAAGATGGTGAATTTTAAATCTGAGCGGAAATTGAAATATTTTACCCCTAGAACGTTAAATTACGTTTTTCTGGTGCACCTATGGGGTTATTAACTTAAATCTAACATATAAAAATTGTAATTAAGTATATTTAATAAAACCATGCAGATTTTAAGTGAAAATTTCATTTATTTAAATAAAGTGGGAAGATGGTGAATTTTTTAAATCTGAGCGGAAATTGAAATATTTTACCCCTAGAACGTTAAATTAAGTTTTCTGGTGCACCTATGGGGTTATTAACTTAAATCTAACATATAAAAATTGTATTTAAGTATATTTAATAAAACCATGCAGATTTTAAGTGAAAATTCATTTATTTAACTAAAGTGGGAAGATGGTTGAATTTTAAAATCTGAGCGGAAATTGAAATATTTTACCCCTAGAACGTTAAATTACGTTTCTGGTGCAACCTATGGGGTTATTAACTTAAATCTAATATTTAAAAATTGTAATTTAATATAATTAAAAAAACTCTTTAGTTTTAAAGTGAAAATTTTTTTTTTTAATTGTAGTGGGAAAAGGGTCAATTATTAAATCTGAGCGGAAATTGAAATATTTTACCCCTAGAACGTAAAATTACGTTTTCTGGTGTACCTATGGGGTTATTAACTTAAATCTAACATATAAAAATTGTAATTAAGTATATTTAATAAAACCATGCAGATTTTAAGTGAAAATTTCATTTATTTAACTAAAGTGGGAAGATGGTGAATTTTTAAATCTGAGCGGAAATTGAAATATTTTACCCCTAGAACGTTAAATTACGTTTTCTGGTGCACCTATGGGGTTATTAACTTAAATCTAACATATAAAAATTGTAATTTAATATATTTAAAAAAACTCTTTAGTTTTAAAGTGAAAATTTTTTTTATTTAATTGTAGTGGGAAAAGGGTCAATTATTAAATCTGAGCGGAAATTGATATATTTTACCCCTAGAACGTTAAATTACGTTTTCTGGTGTACCTATGGGGTTAATAACTTAAATCTAACATATAAAAATTGTATTTAAGTATATTTTATAAAACCATGCAGATTTTAAGTGAAAATTTCATTTATTTAACTATAGTGGGAAGATGGTCAATTTTTAAATCTGAGCGGAAATTGAAATATCTTACCCCTAGAACGTTAAATTACGTTATCTGGTGTACCTATGGGGTTAATAACTTAAATCTAACATATAAAAATTGTATTTAAGTATATTTAATAAAACCATGCAGATTTAAGTGAAAATTTCATTTATTTAACTATAGTGGGAAGATGGTCAATTTTTAAATCTGAGCGGAAATTGAAATATTTTACCCCTAGAACGTTAAATTACTTTTTCTGGTGCACCTATGGGGTTATTAACTTAAATCTACATATAAAAATTGTATTTAAGTATATTTAATAAAACCATGCAGATTTTAAGTGAAAATTTCATTTATTTAACTAAAGTGGGAAGATGGTGAATTTTTAAATCTGAGCGGAAATTGAAATATCTTACCCCTAGAACGTTAAATTACGTTTTCTGGTGCACCTATGGGGTTATTAACTTAAATCTAACATATAAAAATTGTAATTTAATATATTTAAAAAACTCTTTAGTTTTAAAGTGAAAATTTCATTTATTTAACTAAAGTGGGAAGATGGTGAATTTTAAAATCTGAGCGGAAATTGAAATATTTTACCCCTAGAACGTTAAATTACGTTTTCTGGTGCACCTATGGGGTTATTAACTTAAATCTAATATTTAAAAATTGTAATTTAATATAATTAAAAAAACTCTTTAGTTTTAAAGTGAAAATTTTTTTTTTAATTGTAGTGGGAAAAGGGTCAATTATTAAATCTGAGCGGAAATTGAAATATTTTACCCCTAGAACGTTAAATTACGTTTTCTGGTGCACCTATGGGGTTATTAACTTAAATCTAACATATAAAAATTGTAATTTAATATATTTAAAAAAACTCTTTAGTTTTAAAGTGAAAATTTTTTTATTTAATTGTAGTGGGAAAAGGGTCAATTATTAAATCTGAGCGGAAATTGATATATTTTACCCCTAGAACGTTAAATTACGTTTTCTGGTGTACCTATGGGGTTAATAACTTAAATCTAACATATAAAAATTGTATTTAAGTATATTTTATAAAACCATGCAGATTTTAAGTGAAAATTTCATTTATTTAACTATAGTGGGAAGATGGTCAATTTTTAAATCTGAGCGGAAATTGAAATATCTTACCCCTAGAACGTTAAATTACGTTATCTGGTGTACCTATGGGGTTAATAACTTAAATCTAACATATAAAAATTGTATTTAAGTATATTTAATAAAACCATGCAGATTTTAAGTGAAAATTTCATTTATTTAACTATAGTGGGAAGATGGTCAATTTTTAAATCTGAGCGGAAATTGAAATATTTTACCCCTAGAACGTTAAATTACGTTTTCTGGTGCACCTATGGGGTTATTAACTTAAATCTAATATTTAAAAATTGTAATTTAATATATTTAAAAAAACTCTTTAGTTTTAAAGTGAAATTTCATTTATTTAACTAAAGTGGGAAGATGGTGAATTTTAAATCTGAGCGGAAATTGAAATATTTTACCCCTAGAACGTTAAATTACGTTTTCTGGTGCACCTATGGGGTTATTAACTTAAATCTAACATATAAAAATTGTAATTAAGTATATTTAATAAAACCATGCAGATTTTAAGTGAAAATTTCATTTATTTAAATAAAGTGGGAAGATGGTGAATTTTTAAATCTGAGCGGAAATTGATATATTTTACCCCTAGAACGTTAAATTACGTTTTCTGGTGCACCTATGGGGTTATTAACTTAAATCTAACATATAAAAATTGTATTTAAGTATATTTAATAAAACCATGCAGATTTTAAGTGAAAATTTCATTTATTTAACTAAAGTGGGAAGATGGTGAATTTTAAAATCTGAGCGGAAATTGAAATATTTTACCCCTAGAACGTTAAATTACGTTTTCTGGTGCACCTATGGGGTTATTAACTTAAATCTAATATTTAAAAATTGTAATTTAATATAATTAAAAAAACTCTTTAGTTTTAAAGTGAAAATTTTTTTTTTTAATTGTAGTGGGAAAAGGGTCAATTATTAAATCTGAGCGGAAATTGAAATATTTTACCCCTAGAACGTAAAATTACGTTTTCTGGTGTACCTATGGGGTTATTAACCTTAAATCTAACATATAAAAATTGTAATTAAGTATATTTAATAAAACCATGCAGATTTTAAGTGAAAATTTCATTTATTTAACTAAAGTGGGAAGATGGTGAATTTTTAAATCTGAGCGGAAATTGAAATATTTTACCCCTAGAACGTTAATTACGTTTTCTGGTGCACCTATGGGGTTATTAACTTAAATCTAACATATAAAAATTGTAATTTAATATATTTAAAAAAACTCTTTAGTTTTAAAGTGAAAATTTTTTTTATTTAATTGTAGTGGGAAAAGGGTCAATTATTAAATCTGAGCGGAAATTGATATATTTTACCCCTAGAACGTATAAATTACGTTTTCTGGTGTACCTATGGGGTTAATAACTTAAATCTAACATATAAAAATTGTATTTAAGTATATTTTATAAAACCATGCAGATTTTAAGTGAAAATTTCATTTATTTAACTATAGTGGGAAGATGGTCAATTTTTAAATCTGAGCGGAAATTGAAATATCTTACCCCTAGAACGTTAAATTACGTTATCTGGTGTACCTATGGGGTTAATAACTTAAATCTAACATATAAAAATTGTATTTAAGTATATTTAATAAAACCATGCAGATTTTAAGTGAAAATTTCATTTATTTAACTATAGTGGGAAGATGGTCAATTTTTAAATCTGAGCGGAAATTGAAATATTTTACCCCTAGAACGTTAAATTACTTTTTCTGGTGCACCTATGGGGTTATTAACTTAAATCTAACATATAAAAATTGTATTTAAGTATATTTAATAAAACCATGCAGATTTTAAGTGAAAATTTCATTTATTTAACTAAAGTGGGAAGATGGTGAATTTTTAAATCTGAGCGGAAATTGAAATATCTTACCCCTAGAACGTTAAATTACGTTTTCTGGTGCACCTATGGGGTTATTAACTTAAATCTAACATATAAAAATTGTAATTTAATATATTTAAAAAACTCTTTAGTTTTAAAGTGAAAATTTCATTTATTTAACTAAAGTGGGAAGATGGTGAATTTTAAAATCTGAGCGGAAATTGAAATATTTTACCCCTAGAACGTTAAATTACGTTTTCTGGTGCACCTATGGGGTTATTAACTTAAATCTAATATTTAAAAATTGTAATTTAATATAATTAAAAAAACTCTTTAGTTTTAAAGTGAAAATTTTTTTTTTTAATTGTAGTGGGAAAAGGGTCAATTATTAAATCTGAGCGGAAATTGAAATATTTTACCCCTAGAACGTAAAATTACGTTTTCTGGTGTACCTATGGGGTTATTAACTTAAATCTAACATATAAAAATTGTAATTAAGTATATTTAATAAAACCATGCAGATTTTAAGTGAAAATTTCATTTATTTAACTAAAGTGGGAAGATGGTGAATTTTTAAATCTGAGCGGAAATTGAAATATTTTACCCCTAGAACGTTAAATTACGTTTTCTGGTGCACCTATGGGGTTATTAACTTAAATCTAACATATAAAAATTGTAATTTAATATATTTAAAAAAACTCTTTAGTTTTAAAGTGAAAATTTTTTTTATTTAATTGTAGTGGGAAAAGGGTCAATTATTAAATCTGAGCGGAAATTGATATATTTTACCCCTAGAACGTTAAATTACGTTTTCTGGTGTACCTATGGGGTTAATAACTTAAATCTAACATATAAAAATTGTATTTAAGTATATTTTATAAAACCATGCAGATTTTAAGTGAAAATTTCATTTATTTAACTATAGTGGGAAGATGGTCAATTTTTAAATCTGAGCGGAAATTGAAATATCTTACCCCTAGAACGTTTAAATTACGTTATCTGGTGTACCTATGGGGTTAATAACTTAAATCTAACATATAAAAATTGTATTTAAGTATATTTAATAAAACCATGCAGATTTTAAGTGAAAATTTCATTTATTTAACTATAGTGGGAAGATGGTCAATTTTTAAATCTGAGCGGAAATTGAAATATTTTACCCCTAGAACGTTAAATTACTTTTTCTGGTGCACCTATGGGGTTATTAACTTAAATCTAACATATAAAAATTGTATTTAAGTATATTTAATAAAACCATGCAGATTTTTAGTGAAAATTTCATTTATTTAACTATAATGGGAAGATGGTCAATTTTTAAATCTGAGCGGAAAATTGAAATATTTTACCCCTAGAACATTAAATTACGTTTTTCTGGTGCACCTATGGGGTTATTAACTTAAATCTAATATTTAAAAATTGTAATTTAATATATTTAAAAAAACTCTTTAGTTTTAAAGTGAAAATTTCATTTATTTAACTAAAGTGGGAAGATGGTGAATTTTTAAATCTGAGCGGAAATTGAAATATTTTACCCCTAGAACGTTAAATTACGTTTTCTGGTGCACCTATGGGGTTATTAACTTAAATCTAACATATAAAAATTGTATTTAAGTATATTTATCAAAACCATGCAGATTTTAAGTGAAAATTTCATTTATTTAACTATAGTGGGAAGATGGTCATTTTTTAAATCTGAGCGGAAATTGAAATATTTTACCCCTAGAACGTTAAATTACGTTTTCTGGTGCACCTATGGGGTTATTAACTTAAATCTAATATTTAAAAATTGTAATTTAATATAATTAAAAAAACTCTTTAGTTTTAAAGTGAAAATTTTTTTTTTAATTGTAGTGGGAAAAGGGTCAATTATTAAATCTGAGCGAAATTGAAATATTTTACCCCTAGAACGTTAAATTACGTTTTCTGGTGTACCTATGGAGTTATTAACTTAAATCTAACATATAAAAATTGTATTTAAGTATATTTAATAAAACCATGCAGATTTTAAGTGAAAATTTCATTTATTTAACTAAAGTGGGAAGATGGTGAATTTTAAAATCTGAGCGGAAATTGAAATATTTTACCCCTAGAACGTTAAATTACGTTTTCTGGTGCACCTATGGGGTTATTAACTTAAATCTAATATTTAAAAATTGTAATTTAATATAATTAAAAAAACTCTTTAGTTTTAAAGTGAAAATTTTTTTTTTTAATTGTAGTGGGAAAAGGGTCAATTATTAAATCTGAGCGGAAATTGAAATATTTTACCCCTAGAACGTAAAATTACGTTTTCTGGTGTACCTATGGAGTTATTAACTTAAATCTAACATATAAAAATTGTATTTAAGTATATTTAATAAAACCATGCAGATTTTAAGTGAAAATTTCATTTATTTAACTAAAGTGGGAAGATGGTGAATTTTAAAATCTGAGCGGAAATTGAAATATTTTACCCCTAGAACGTTAAATTACGTTTTCTGGTGCACCTATGGGGTTATTAACTTAAATCTAATATTTAAAAATTGTAATTTAATATAATTAAAAAAACTCTTTAGTTTTAAAGTGAAAATTTTTTTTTTTTAATTGTAGTGGGAAAAGGGTCAATTATTAAATCTGAGCGGAAATTGAAATATTTTACCCCTAGAACGTAAAATTACGTTTTCTGGTGTACCTATGGGGTTATTAACTTAAATCTAACATATAAAAATTGTAATTAAGTATATTAAATAAAACCATGAAGATTTTAAGTGAAAATTTCATTTATTTAACTATAGTGGGAAGATGGTCAATTTTTAAATCTGAGCGGAAATTGAAATATTTTACCCCTAGAACGTTAAATTACGTTTTCTGGTGTACCTATGGAGTTATTAACTTAAATCTAACATATAAAAATTGTATTTAAGTATATTTAATAAAACCATGCAGATTTTAAGTGAAAATTTCATTTATTTAACTAAAGTGGGAAGATGGTGAATTTTTAAATCTGAGCGGAAATTGAAATATTTTACCCCTAGAACGTTTAAATTACGTTTTCTGGTGCACCTATGGGGTTATTAACTTAAATCTAACATATAAAAATTGTAATTTAATATATTTAAAAAACTCTTTAGTTTTTAAAGTGAAAATTTCATTTATTTAACTATAGTGGGAAGATGGTCAATTTTTAAAGCTGAGCGGAAATTGAAATATTTTACCCCTAGAACGTTAAATTACGTTATCTGGTGTACCTATGGGGTTATTAACTTAAATCTAACATATAAAAATTGTAATTTAATATATTTAAAAAACTCTTTAGTTTTAAAGTGAAAATTTCATTTATTTAACTATAGTGGGAAGATGGTCAATTTTTAAAGCTGAGCGGAAATTGAAATATTTTACCCCTAGAACGTTAAATTACGTTATCTGGTGTACCTATGGGGTTATTAACTTAAATCTAACATATAAAAATTGTATTTAAGTATATTTAATAAAACCATGCAGATTTTAAGTGAAAATTTCATTTATTTAACTATAGTGGGAAGATGGTCAATTTTTAAATCTGAGCGGAAATTGAAATATTTTACCCCTAGAACGTTAAATTACGTTTTCTGGTGCACCTATGGGGGTTATTTACTTAAATCTAACATATAAAAATTGTATTTAAGTATATTTAATAAAACCATGCAGATTTTAAGTGAAAATTTCATTTATTTAACTAAAGTGGGAAGATGGTGAATTTTTAAATCTGAGCGGAAATTGAAATATCTTACCCCTAGAACGTTAAATTACGTTTTCTGGTGCACCTATGGGGTTATTAACTTAAATCTAATATTTAAAAATTGTAATTTAATATAATTAAAAAAACTGTTTAGTTTTAAAGTGAAAATTTTTTTTTTTAATTGTAGTGGGAAAAGGGTCAATTATTAAATCTGAGCGGAAATTGAAATATTTTACCCCTAGAACGTAAAATTACGTTTTCTGGTGTACCTATGGGGTTATTAACTTAAATCTAACATATAAAAATTGTAATTAAGTATATTTAATAAAACCATGCAGATTTTAAGTGAAAATTTCATTTATTTAACTAAAGTGGGAAGATGGTGAATTTTTAAATCTGAGCGGAAATTGAAATATTTTACCCCTAGAACGTTAAATTACGTTTTCTGGTGCACCTATGGGGTTATTAACTTAAATCTAACATATAAAAATTGTAATTTAATATATTTAAAAAAACTCTTTAGTTTTAAAGTGAAAATTTTTTTTATTTAATTGTAGTGGGAAAAGGGTCAATTATTAAATCTGAGCGGAAATTGATATATTTTACCCCTAGAACGTTAAATTACGTTTTCTGGTGTACCTATGGGGTTAATAACTTAAATCTAACATATAAAAATTGTATTTAAGTATATTTTATAAAACCATGCAGATTTTAAGTGAAAATTTCATTTATTTAACTATAGTGGGAAGATGGTCAATTTTTAAATCTGAGCGGAAATTGAAATATCTTACCCCTAGAACGTTAAATTACGTTATCTGGTGTACCTATGGGGTTAATAACTTAAATCTAACATATAAAAATTGTATTTAAGTATATTTAATAAAACCATGCAGATTTTAAGTGAAAATTTCATTTATTTAACTATAGTGGGAAGATGGTCAATTTTTAAATCTGAGCGGAAATTGAAATATTTTACCCCTAGAACGTTAAATTACTTTTTCTGGTGCACCTATGGGGTTATTAACTTAAATCTAACATATAAAAATTGTATTTAAGTATATTTAATAAAACCATGCAGATTTTTAGTGAAAATTTCATTTATTTAACTAAAGTGGGAAGATGGTGAATTTTTAAATCTGAGCGGAAATTGAAATATTTTACCCCTAGAACGTTAAATTACGTTTTCTGGTGCACCTATGGGGTTATTAACTTAAATCTAATATTTAAAAATTGTAATTTAATATATTTAAAAAAACTCTTTAGTTTTAAAGTGAAAATTTCATTTATTTAACTAAAGTGGGAAGATGGTGAATTTTTAAATCTGAGCGGAAATTGAAATATTTTACCCCTAGAACGTTAAATTACGTTTTCTGGTGCACCTATTGGGTTATTAACTTAAATCTAATATTTAAAAATTGTAATTAAGTATATTTAATAAAACCATGCAGATTTTAAGTGAAAATTTCATTTATTTAACTAAAGTGGGAAGATGGTGAATTTTTAAATCTGAGCGGAAATTGAAATATTTTGCCCCTAGAACGTTAAATTACGTTTTCTGGTGTACCTATGGGGTTATTAACTTAAATCTAACATATAAAAATTGTAATTAAGTATATTTAATAAAACCATGCAGATTTAAAGTGAAAATTTCATTTATTTAACTAAAGTGGGAAGATGGTGAATTTTTAAATCTGAGCGGAAATTGAAATATTTTACCCCTAGAACGTTAAATTACGTTTTCTGGTGCACCTATGGGGTTATTAACTTAAATCTAACATATAAAAATTGTAATTAAGTATATTTAATAAAACCATGCAGATTTTAAGTGAAAATTTCATTTATTTAACTAAAGTGGGAAGATGGTGAATTTTTAAATCTGAGCTGAAATTGAAATATTTTGCCCCTAGAACGTTAAATTACGTTTTCTGGTGTACCTATGGGGTTATTAACTTAAATCTAACATATAAAAATTGTAATTAAGTATATTTAATAAAACCATGCAGATTTTAAGTGAAAATTTCATTTATTTAAC
The DNA here is from genome assembly GCF_020882245.1 of Rhopalosiphum padi. NCBI lineage: Eukaryota > Metazoa > Arthropoda > Insecta > Hemiptera > Aphididae > Rhopalosiphum > Rhopalosiphum padi. Next base: position 6,069,215 of record NW_026869996.1, on the reverse strand, counting down.
TAAAGTGGGAAGATGGTGAATTTTTAAATCTGAGCGGAAATTGAAATATTTTACCCCTAGAACGTTAAATTACGTTTTCTGGTGCACCTATGGGGTTTTTAACTTAAATCTAACATATAAAAATTGTATTTAAGTATATTTAATAAAACCATGCAGATTTTAAGTGAAAATTTCATTTATTTAACTAAAGTGGGAAGATGGTGAATTTTTAAATCTGAGCGGAAATTGAAATATTTTACCCCTAGAACGTTAAATTACGTTTTCTGGTGCACCTATTGGGTTATTAACTTAAATCTAATATTTAAAAATTGTAATTTAATATATTTAAAAAAACTCATTAGTTTTAAAGTGAAAATTTCATTTATTTAACTAAAGTGGGAAGATGGTGAATTTTTTAATCTGATCGGAAATTAAAATATTTTACCCCTAGAACGTTAAATTACGTTTTCTGGTGCACCTATGGGGTTATTAACTTAAATCTAACATATAAAAATTGTAATTAAGTATATTTAATAAAACCATGCAGATTTTAAGTGAAAATTTCATTTATTTAACTAAAGTGGGAAGATGGTGAATTTTTAAATCTGAGCGGAAATTGAAATATTTTACCCCTAGAACGTTAAATTACGTTTTCTGGTGCACCTATGGGGTTATTTACTTAAATCTAACATATAAAAATTGTATTTAAGTATATTTAATAAAACCATGCAGATTTTAAGTGAAAATTTCATTTATTTAACTAAAGTGGGAAGATGGTGAATTTTTAAATCTGAGCGGAAATTGAAATATCTTACCCCTAGAACGTTAAATTACGTTTTCTGGTGCACCTATGGGGTTATTAACTTAAATCTAATATTTAAAAATTGTAATTTAATATAATTAAAAAAACTGTTTAGTTTTAAAGTGAAAATTTTTTTTTTTTAATTGTAGTGGGAAAAGGGTCAATTATTAAATCTGAGCGGAAATTGAAATATTTTACCCCTAGAACGTAAAATTACGTTTTCTGGTGTACCTATGGGGTTATTAACTTAAATCTAACATATAAAAATTGTAATTAAGTATATTTAATAAAACCATGCAGATTTTAAGTGAAAATTTCATTTATTTAACTAAAGTGGGAAGATGGTGAATTTTTAAATCTGAGCGGAAATTGAAATATTTTACCCCTAGAACGTTAAATTACGTTTTCTGGTGCACCTATGGGGTTATTAACTTAAATCTAACATATAAAAATTGTAATTTAATATATTTAAAAAAAACTCTTTAGTTTTAAAGTGAAAATTTTTTTTATTTAATTGTAGTGGGAAAAGGGTCAATTATTAAATCTGAGCGGAAATTGATATATTTTACCCCTAGAACGTTAAATTACGTTTTCTGGTGTACCTATGGGGTTAATAACTTAAATCTAACATATAAAAATTGTATTTAAGTATATTTTATAAAACCATGCAGATTTTAAGTGAAAATTTCATTTATTTAACTATAGTGGGAAGATGGTCAATTTTTAAATCTGAGCGGAAATTGAAATATCTTACCCCTAGAACGTTAAATTACGTTATCTGGTGTACCTATGGGGTTAATAACTTAAATCTAACATATAAAAATTGTATTTAAGTATATTTAATAAAACCATGCAGATTTTAAGTGAAAATTTCATTTATTTAACTATAGTGGGAAGATGGTCAATTTTTAAATCTGAGCGGAAATTGAAATATTTTACCCCTAGAACGTTAAATTACTTTTTCTGGTGCACCTATGGGGTTATTAACTTAAATCTAACATATAAAAATTGTATTTAAGTATATTTAATAAAACCATGCAGATTTAAAGTGAAAATTTCATTTATTTAACTAAAGTGGGAAGATGGTGAATTTTTAAATCTGAGCGGAAATTGAAATATTTTACCCCTAGAACGTTAAATTACGTTTTCTGGTGCACCTATGGGGTTATTAACTTAAATCTAACATATAAAAATTGTAATTAAGTATATTTAATAAAACCATGCAGATTTTAAGTGAAAATTTCATTTATTTAACTAAAGTGGGAAGATGGTGAATTTTTAAATCTGAGCTGAAATTGAAATATTTTGCCCCTAGAACGTTAAATTACGTTTTCTGGTGTACCTATGGGGTTATTAACTTAAATCTAACATATAAAAATTGTAATTAAGTATATTTAATAAAACCATGCAGATTTTAAGTGAAAATTTCATTTATTTAACTAAAGTGGGAAGATGGTGAATTTTTAAATCTGAGCGGAAATTGAAATATTTTACCCCTAGAACGTTAAATTACGTTTTCTGGTGCACCTATGGGGTTTTTAACTTAAATCTAACATATAAAAATTGTATTTAAGTATATTTAATAAAACCATGCAGATTTTAAGTGAAAATTTCATTTATTTAACTAAAGTGGGAAGATGGTGAATTTTTAAATCTGAGCGGAAATTGAAATATTTTACCCCTAGAACGTTAAATTACGTTTTCTGGTGCACCTATTGGGTTATTAACTTAAATCTAATATTTAAAAATTGTAATTTAATATATTTAAAAAACTCTTTAGTTTTAAAGTGAAAATTTCATTTATTTAACTATAGTGGGAAGATGGTCAATTTTTAAAGCTGAGCGGAAATTGAAATATTTTACCCCTAGAACGTTAAATTACGTTATCTGGTGTACCTATGGGGTTATTAACTTAAATCTAACATATAAAAATTGTATTTAAGTATATTTAATAAAACCATGCAGATTTTAAGTGAAAATTTCATTTATTTAACTATAGTGGGAAGATGGTCAATTTTTAAATCTGAGCGGAAATTGAAATATTTTACCCCTAGAACGTTAAATTACGTTTTCTGGTGCACCTATGGGGTTATTTACTTAAATCTAACATATAAAAATTGTATTTAAGTATATTTAATAAAACCATGCAGATTTTAAGTGAAAATTTCATTTATTTAACTAAAGTGGGAAGATGGTGAATTTTTAAATCTGAGCGGAAATTGAAATATCTTACCCCTAGAACGTTAAATTACGTTTTCTGGTGCACCTATGGGGTTATTAACTTAAATCTAATATTTAAAAATTGTAATTTAATATAATTAAAAAAACTGTTTAGTTTTAAAGTGAAAATTTTTTTTTTTAATTGTAGTGGGAAAAGGGTCAATTATTAAATCTGAGCGGAAATTGAAATATTTTACCCCTAGAACGTAAAATTACGTTTTCTGGTGTACCTATGGGGTTATTAACTTAAATCTAACATATAAAAATTGTAATTAAGTATATTTAATAAAACCATGCAGATTTTAAGTGAAAATTTCATTTATTTAACTAAAGTGGGAAGATGGTGAATTTTTAAATCTGAGCGGAAATTGAAATATTTTACCCCTAGAACGTTAAATTACGTTTTCTGGTGCACCTATGGGGTTATTAACTTAAATCTAACATATAAAAATTGTAATTTAATATATTTAAAAAAACTCTTTAGTTTTAAAGTGAAAATTTTTTTTATTTAATTGTAGTGGGAAAAGGGTCAATTATTAAATCTGAGCGGAAATTGATATATTTTACCCCTAGAACGTTAAATTACGTTTTCTGGTGTACCTATGGGGTTAATAACTTAAATCTAACATATAAAAATTGTATTTAAGTATATTTTATAAAACCATGCAGATTTTAAGTGAAAATTTCATTTATTTAACTATAGTGGGAAGATGGTCAATTTTTAAATCTGAGCGGAAATTGAAATATCTTACCCCTAGAACGTTAAATTACGTTATCTGGTGTACCTATGGGGTTAATAACTTAAATCTAACATATAAAAATTGTATTTAAGTATATTTAATAAAACCATGCAGATTTTAAGTGAAAATTTCATTTATTTAACTATAGTGGGAAGATGGTCAATTTTTAAATCTGAGCGGAAATTGAAATATTTTACCCCTAGAACGTTAAATTACTTTTTCTGGTGCACCTATGGGGTTATTAACTTAAATCTAACATATAAAAATTGTAATTTAAGTATATTTAATAAAACCATGCAGATTTTTAGTGAAAATTTCATTTATTTAACTATAATGGGAAGATGGTCAATTTTTAAATCTGAGCGGAAATTGAAATATTTTACCCCTAGAACATTAAATTACGTTTTCTGGTGCACCTATGGGGTTATTAACTTAAATCTAATATTTAAAAATTGTAATTTAATATATTTAAAAAAACTCTTTAGTTTTAAAGTGAAAATTTCATTTATTTAACTAAAGTGGGAAGATGGGAATTTTTAAATCTGAGCGGAAATTGAAATATTTTACCCCTAGAACGTTAAATTACGTTTTCTGGTGCACCTATGGGGTTATTAACTTAAATCTAATATTTAAAAATTGTAATTTAATATATTTAAAAAAACTCTTTAGTTTTAAAGTGAAAATTTCATTTATTTAACTAAAGTGGGAAGATGGTGAATTTTTAAATCTGAGCGGAAATTGAAATATTTTACCCCTAGAACGTTAAATTACGTTTTCTGGTGCACCTATGGGGTTATTAACTTAAATCTAATATTTAAAATTGTAATTTAATATATTTCAAAAAACTCATTAGTTTTAAAGTGAAAATTTCATTTATTTAACTAAAGTGGGAAGATGGTGAATTTTTTAATCTGATCGGAAATTGAAATATTTTACCCCCTAGAACGTTAAATTACGTTTTCTGGTGCACCTATGGGGTTATTAACTTAAATCTAACATATAAAAATTGTAATTAAGTATATTTAATAAAACCATGCAGATTTTAAGTGAAAATTTCATTTATTTAACTAAAGTGGGAAGATGGTGAAATTTTTAAATCTGAGCGGAAATTGAAATATTTTACCCCTAGAACGTTAAATTACGTTTTCTGGTGCACCTATGGGGTTATTAAACTTAAATCTAACATATAAAAATTGTATTTAAGTATATTTATCAAAACCATGCAGATTTTTAAGTGAAAATTTCATTTATTTAACTATAGTGGGAAGATGGTCATTTTTTAAATTCTGAGCGGAAATTGAAATATTTTACCCCTAGAACGTTAAATTACGTTTTCTGGTGCACCTATGGGTTATTAACTTAAATCTAATATTTAAAAAATTGTAATTTAATATAATTAAAAAAACTCTTTAGTTTTAAAGTGAAAATTTTTTTTTTTTAATTGTAGTGGGGAAAAGGGTCAATTATTAAATCTGAGCGGAAATTGAAATATTTTACCCCTAGAACGTTAAATTACGTTTTCTGGTGTACCTATGGAGTTATTAACTTAAATCTAACATATAAAAATTGTATTTAAGTATATTTAATAAAACCATGCAGATTTTAAGTGAAAATTTCATTTATTTAACTAAAGTGGGAAGATGGTGAAATTTTAAAATCTGAGCGGAAATTGAAATATTTTACCCCTAGAACGTTAAATTACGTTTTCTGGTGCACCTATGGGGTTATTAACTTAAATCTAATATTTAAAAATTGTAATTTAATATAATTAAAAAAAACTCTTTAGTTTTAAAGTGAAAATTTTTTTTTTTAATTGTAGTGGGGAAAAGGGTCAATTATTAAATCTGAGCGGAAATTGAAATATTTTACCCCTAGAACGTAAAATTACGTTTTCTGGTGTACCTATGGGGTTATTAACTTAAATCTAACATATAAAAATTGTAATTAAGTATATTAAATAAAACCATGAAGATTTTAAGTGAAAATTTCATTATTTAACTATAGTGGGAAGATGGTCAATTTTTAAATCTGAGCGGAAATTGAAATATTTTACCCCTAGAACGTTAAATTACGTTTTCTGGTGTACCTATGGAGTTATTAACTTAAATCTAACATATAAAAATTGTATTTAAGTATATTTAATAAAACCATGCAGATTTTAAGTGAAAATTTCATTTATTTAACTAAAGTGGGAAGATGGTGAATTTTTAAATCTGAGCGGAAATTGAAATATTTTACCCCGCTAGAACGTTAAATTACGTTTTCTGGTGCACCTATGGGGTTATTAACTTAAATCTAACATATAAAAATTGTAATTTAATATATTTAAAAAACTCTTTAGTTTTAAAGTGAAAATTTCATTTATTTAACTATAGTGGGGAAGATGGTCAATTTTTAAAGCTGAGCGGAAATTGAAATATTTTACCCCTAGAACGTTAAATTACGTTATCTGGTGTACCTATGGGGTTATTAACTTAAATCTAACATATAAAAATTGTATTTAAGTATATTTAATAAAAACCATGCAGATTTTAAGTGAAAATTTCATTTATTTAACTATAGTGGGAAGATGGTCAATTTTTAAATCTGAGCGGAAATTGAAATATTTTACCCCTAGAACGTTAAATTACGTTTTCTGGTGCACCTATGGGGTTATTTACTTAAATCTAACATATAAAAATTGTATTTAAGTATATTTAATAAAACCATGCAGATTTTAAGTGAAAATTTCATTTATTTAACTAAAGTGGGAAGATGGTGAATTTTTAAATCTGAGCGGAAATTGAAATATCTTACCCCTAGAACGTTAAATTACGTTTTCTGGTGCACCTATGGGGTTATTAACTTAAATCTAATATTTAAAAATTGTAATTTAATATAATTAAAAAAACTGTTTAGTTTTAAAGTGAAAATTTTTTTTTTAATTGTAGTGGGGAAGAAGGGTCAATTATTAAATCTGAGCGGAAATTGAAATATTTTACCCCTAGAACGTAAAATTACGTTTTCTGGTGTACCTATGGGGTTATTAACTTAAATCTAACATATAAAAATTGTAATTAAGTATATTTAATAAAACCATGCAGATTTTAAGTGAAAATTTCATTTATTTAACTAAAGTGGGAAGATGGTGAATTTTTAAATCTGAGCGGAAATTGAAATATTTTACCCCTAGAACGTTAAATTACGTTTTCTGGTGCACCTATGGGGTTATTAACTTAAATCTAACATATAAAAATTGTAATTTAATATATTTAAAAAAACTCTTTAGTTTTAAAGTGAAAATTTTTTTTATTTAATTGTAGTGGGAAAAGGGGTCAATTATTAAATCTGAGCGGAAATTGATATATTTTACCCCTAGAACGTTAAATTACGTTTTCTGGTGTACCTATGGGGTTAATAACTTAAATCTAACATATAAAAATTGTATTTAAGTATATTTTATAAAACCATGCAGATTTTAAGTGAAAATTTCATTTATTTAACTATAGTGGGAAGATGGTCAATTTTTAAATCTGAGCGGAAATTGAAATATCTTACCCCTAGAACGTTAAATTACGTTATCTGGTGTACCTATGGGGTTATAACTTAAATCTAACATATAAAAATTGTATTTAAGTATATTTAATAAAACCATGCAGATTTTAAGTGAAAATTTCATTTATTTAACTATAGTGGGAAGATGGTCAATTTTTAAATCTGAGCGGAAATTGAAATATTTTACCCCTATAACGTTAAATTACTTTTTCTGGTGCACCTATGGGGTTATTAACTTAAATCTAACATATAAAAATTGTATTTAAGTATATTTAATAAAACCATGCAGATTTTTAGTGAAAATTTCATTTATTTAACTATAATGGGAAGATGGTCAATTTTTAAATCTGAGCGGAAATTGAAATATTTTACCCCTAGAACATTAAATTACGTTTTCTGGTGCACCTATGGGGTTATTAACTTAAATCTAATATTTAAAAATTGTAATTTAATATATTTAAAAAAACTCTTTAGTTTTAAAGTGAAAATTTCATTTATTTAACTAAAGTAAGAAGATGGTGAATTTTTAAATCTGAGCGGAAATTGAAATATTTTACCCCTAGAACGTTAAATTACGTTTTCTGGTGCACCTATGGGGTTATTAACTTAAATCTAATATTTAAAAATTGTAATTTAATATATTTAAAAAAACTCTTTAGTTTTAAAGTGAAAATTTCATTTATTTAACTAAAGTGGGAAGATGGTGAATTTTTAAATCTGAGCGGAAATTGAAATATTTTACCCCTAGAACGTTAAATTACGTTTTCTGGTGTACCTATGGGGGTTATTAACTTAAATCTAACATATAAAAATTGTATTTAAGTATATTTAATAAAACCATGCAGATTTTAAGTGAAAATTTCATTTATTTAACTATAGTGGGTAGATGGTGAATTTTTAAATCTGAGCGGAAATTGAAATATTTTTACCCCTAGAACGTTAAATTACGTTTTCTGGTGCACCTATGGGGTTATTAACTTAAATCTAACATATAAAAATTGTATTTAAGTATATTTATCAAAACCATGCAGATTTTTAAGTGAAAATTTCATTTATTTAACTAAAGTGGGAAGATGGTGAATTTTTAAATCTGAGCGGAAATTGAAATATTTTACCCCTAGAACGTTAAATTACGTTTTCTGGTGCACCTATGGGGTTATTAACTTAAATCTAATATTTAAAAATTGTAATTTAATATATTTAAAAAAACTCTTTAGTTTTAAAGTGAAAAATTTTTTTATTTAATTGTATTGGGAAAAGGGTCAATTATTAAATCTGAGCGGGAAATTGATATATTTTACCCCTAGAACGTTAAATTACGTTTTCTGGTGTACCTATGGGGTTATTAACTTAAATCTAACATATAAAAATTGTATTTAAGTATATTTAATAAAACCATGCAGATTTTAAGTGAAAATTTCATTTGTGGGAAGATGGTCAATTTTTAAATCTGAGCGGAAATTGAAATATTTTACCCCTAGAACGTTAAATTACGTTTTCTGGTGCACCTATGGGGTTATTAACTTAAATCTAATATTTAAAAATTGTAATTTAATATATTTAAATAAAACTCTTTAGTTTTAAAGTGAAAATTTAATTTATTTAACTATAGTGGGAAGATGGTCATTTTTTAAATCTGAGCGGAAATTGAAATATTTTACCCCTAGAACGTTAAATTACGTTTTCTGGTGAACCTATGGGGTTATTAACTTAAATCTAATATTTAAAAAATTGTAATTTAATATATTTAAAAAAAACTCATTAGTTTTAAAGTGAAAATTTCATTTATTTAACTAAAGTGGGAAGATGGTGAATTTTTAAATCTGAGCGGAAATTGAAATATTTTACCCCTAGAACGTTAAATTACGTTTTCTGGTGCACCTATGGGGTTATTAACTTAAATCTAATATTTAAAAATTGTAATTTAATATATTTAAAAAAACTCTTTAGTTTTAAAGTGAAAAATTTTTTTATTTAATTGTATTGGGAAAAGGGTCAATTATTAAATCTGAGCGGAAATTGAAATATTTTACCCCTAGAACGTAAAATTACGTTTTCTGGTGTACCTATGGGGTTATTAACTTAAATCTAACATATAAAAATTGTAATTAAGTATATTTAATAAAAACCATGCAGATTTTAAGTGAAAATTTCATTTATTTAACTAAAGTGGGAAGATGGTGAATTTTTAAATCTGAGCGGAAATTGAAATATTTTACCCCTAGAACGTTAAATTACGTTTTCTGGTGCACCTATGGGGTTATTAACTTAAATCTAACATATAAAAATTGTATTTAAGTATATTTAATAAAACCATGCAGATTTTAAGTGAAAATTTCATTTATTTAACTAAAGTGGGAAGATGGTGAATTTTTAAATCTGAGCGGAAATTGAAATATTTTACCCCTAGAACGTTAAATTACGTTTTCTGGTGCACCTATGGGGTTATTAACTTAAATCTAACATATAAAAATTGTATTTAAGTATATTTAATAAAACCATGCAGATTTTAAGTGAAAATTTCATTTATTTAACTATAGTAAGAAGATGGTCAATTTTTAAATCTGAGCGGAAATTGAAATATTTTACCCCTAGAACGTTAAATTACGTTTTCTGGTGCACCTATGGGGTTATTAACTTAAATCTAATATTTAAAAATTGTAATTTAATATATTTAAAAAAACTCTTTAGTTTTAAAGTGAAAATTTCATTTATTTAACTAAAGTGGGAAGATGGTGAATTTTTAAATCTGAGCGGAAATTGAAATATTTTACCCCTAGAACGTTAAATTACGTTTTCTGGTGCACCTATGGGGTTATTAACTTAAATCTAACATATAAAAATTGTAATTAAGTATATTTAATAAAACCATGCAGATTTTAAGTGAAAATTTCATTTATTTAAATAAAGTGGGAAGATGGTGAATTTTTAAATCTGAGCGGAAATTGAAATATTTTACCCCTAGAACGTTAAATTACGTTTTCTGGTGCACCTATGGGGTTATTAACTTAAATCTAACATATAAAAATTGTATTTAAGTATATTTATCAAAACCATGCAGATTTTAAGTGAAAATTTCATTTATTTAACTAAAGTGGGAAGATGGTGAATTTTTAAATCTGAGCGGAAATTGAAATATTTTACCCCTAGAACGTTAAATTACGTTTTCTGGTGCACCTATGGGTTATTAACTTAAATCTAATATTTAAAAATTGTAATTTAATATATTTAAAAAAACTCTTTAGTTTTAAAGTGAAAAATTTTTTTATTTTAATTGTATTGGGAAAAGGGTCAATTATTAAATCTGAGCGGAAATTGATATATTTTACCCCTAGAACGTTAAATTACGTTTTCTGGTGTACCTATGGGGTTATTAACTTAAATCTAACATATAAAAATTGTATTTAAGTATATTTAATAAAACCATGCAGATTTTAAGTGAAAATTTCATTTATTTAACTATAGTGGGAAGATGGTCAATTTTTAAATCTGAGCGGAAATTGAAATATTTTACCCCTAGAACGTTAAATTACGTTTTCTGGTGCACCTATGGGGTTATTAACTTAAATCTAATATTTAAAAATTGTAATTTAATATATTTAAATAAAACTCTTTAGTTTTAAAGTGAAAATTTAATTTATTTAACTATAGTGGGGAAGATGGTCATTTTTTAAATCTGAGCGGAAATTGAAATATTTTACCCCTAGAACGTTAAATTACGTTTTCTGGTGAACCTATGGGGTTATTAACTTAAATCTAATATTTAAAAATTGTAATTTAATATATTTAAAAAAACTCATTAGTTTTAAAGTGAAAATTTTCATTTATTTAACTAAAGTGGGAAGATGGTGAATTTTTAAATCTGAGCGGAAATTGAAATATTTTACCCCTAGAACGTTAAATTACGTTTTCTGGTGCACCTATGGGGTTATTAACTTAAATCTAATATTTAAAAATTGTAATTTAATATATTTAAAAAAACTCTTTAGTTTTAAAGTGAAAAATTTTTTTATTTAATTGTATTGGGAAAAGGGTCAATTATTAAATCTGAGCGGAAATTGAAATATTTTACCCCTAGAACGTAAAATTACGTTTTCTGGTGTACCTATGGGGTTATTAACTTAAATCTAACATATAAAAATTGTAATTAAGTATATTTAATAAAACCATGCAGATTTTAAGTGAAAATTTCATTTATTTAACTAAAGTGGGAAGATGGTGAATTTTAAATCTGAGCGGAAATTGAAATATTTTACCCCTAGAACGTTAAATTACGTTTTCTGGTGCACCTATGGGGTTATTAACTTAAATCTAACATATAAAAATTGTATTTAAGTATATTTAATAAAACCATGCAGATTTTAAGTGAAAATTTCATTTATTTAACTAAAGTGGGAAGATGGTGAATTTTTAAATCTGAGCGGAAATTGAAATATTTTACCCCTAGAACGTTAAATTACGTTTTCTGGTGCACCTATGGGGTTATTAACTTAAATCTAACATATAAAAATTGTATTTAAGTATATTTAATAAAACCATGCAGATTTTAAGTGAAAATTTCATTTATTTAACTATAGTAAGAAGATGGTCAATTTTTAAATCTGAGCGGAAATTGAAATATTTTACCCCTAGAACGTTAAATTACGTTTTCTGGTGCACCTATGGGGTTATTAACTTAAATCTAATATTTAAAAATTGTAATTTAATATATTTAAAAAAAACTCTTTAGTTTTAAAGTGAAAATTTCATTTATTTAACTAAAGTGGGAAGATGGTGAATTTTTAAATCTGAGCGGAAATTGAAATATTTTACCCCTAGAACGTTAAATTACGTTTTCTGGTGCACCTATGGGGTTATTAACTTAAATCTAACATATAAAAATTGTAATTAAGTATATTTAATAAAACCATGCAGATTTTAAGTGAAAATTTCATTTATTTAAATAAAGTGGGAAGATGGTGAATTTTTAAATCTGAGCGGAAATTGAAATATTTTACCCCTAGAACGTTAAATTACGTTTTCTGGTGCACCTATGGGGTTATTAACTTAAATCTAACATATAAAAATTGTATTTAAGTATATTTAATAAAACCATGCAGATTTTAAGTGAAAATTTCATTTATTTAACTAAAGTGGGAAGATGGTGAATTTTAAAATCTGAGCGGAAATTGAAATATTTTACCCCCTAGAACGTTAAATTACGTTTTCTGGTGCACCTATGGGGTTATTAACTTAAATCTAATATTTAAAAATTGTAATTTAATATAATTAAAAAAACTCTTTAGTTTTAAAGTGAAAATTTTTTTTTTTTAATTGTAGTGGGAAAAGGGTCAATTATTAAATCTGAGCGGAAATTGAAATATTTTACCCCTAGAACGTAAAATTACGTTTTCTGGTGTACCTATGGGGTTATTAACTTAAATCTAACATATAAAAATTGTAATTAAGTATATTAAATAAAACCATGAAGATTTTAAGTGAAAATTTCATTTATTTAACTATAGTGGGAAGATGGTCAATTTTTAAATCTGAGCGGAAATTGAAATATTTTACCCCTAGAAACGTTAAATTACGTTTTCTGGTGTACCTATGGAGTTATTAACTTAAATCTAACATATAAAAATTGTATTTAAGTATATTTAATAAAACCATGCAGATTTTAAGTGAAAATTTCATTTATTTAACTAAAGTGGGAAGATGGTGAATTTTTAAATCTGAGCGGAAATTGAAATATTTTACCCCTAGAACGTTAAATTACGTTTTCTGGTGCACCTATGGGGTTATTAACTTAAATCTAACATATAAAAATTGTAATTTAATATATTTAAAAAACTCTTTAGTTTTAAAGTGAAAATTTCATTTATTTAACTATAGTGGGAAGATGGTCAATTTTTAAAGCTGAGCGGAAATTGAAATATTTTACCCCTAGAACGTTAAATTACGTTATCTGGTGTACCTATGGGGTTATTAACTTAAATCTAACATATAAAAATTGTATTTAAGTATATTTAATAAAACCATGCAGATTTTAAGTGAAAATTTCATTTATTTAACTATAGTGGGAAGATGGTCAATTTTTAAATCTGAGCGGAAATTGAAATATTTTACCCCTAGAACGTTAAATTACGTTTTCTGGTGCACCTATGGGGTTATTTACTTAAATCTAACATATAAAAATTGTATTTAAGTATATTTAATAAAAACCATGCAGATTTTAAGTGAAAATTTCATTTATTTAACTAAAGTGGGAAGATGGTGAATTTTTAAATCTGAGCGGAAATTGAAATATCTTACCCCTAGAACGTTAAATTACGTTTTCTGGTGCACCTATTGGGTTATTAACTTAAATCTAATATTTAAAAAATTGTAATTTAATATATTTAAAAAACTCTTTAGTTTTAAAGTGAAAATTTCATTTATTTAACTATAGTGGGAAGATGGTCAATTTTTAAAGCTGAGCGGAAATTGAAATATTTTACCCCTAGAACGTTAAATTACGTTTTCTGGTGCACCTATTGGGTTATTAACTTAAATCTAATATTTAAAAATTGTAATTTAATATAATTAAAAAAACTGTTTAGTTTTTAAAGTGAAAAATTTTTTTTTTAATTGTAGTGGGAAAAGGGTCAATTATTAAATCTGAGCGGAAATTTGAAAATATTTTACCCCTAGAACGTAAAATTACGTTTTTTGGTGTACCTATGGGGTTATTAACTTAAATCTAACATATAAAAATTGTAATTAAGTATATTTAATAAAACCATGCAGATTTTAAGTGAAAATTTCATTTATTTAACTAAAGTGGGAAGATGGTGAATTTTTAAATCTGAGCGGAAATTGAAATATTTTACCCCTAGAACGTTAAATTACGTTTTCTGGTGCACCTATGGGGTTATTAACTTAAATCTAACATATAAAAATTGTAATTTAATATATTTATAAAAAACTCTTTAGTTTTAAAGTGAAAATTTTTTTTATTTAATTGTAGTGGGAAAAAGGGTCAATTATTAAATCTGAGCGGAAATTGATATATTTTACCCCCTAGAACGTTAAATTACGTTTTCTGGTGTACCTATGGGGTTAATAACTTAAATCTAACATATAAAAATTGTATTTAAGTATATTTTATAAAACCATGCAGATTTTAAGTGAAAATTTCATTTATTTAACTATAGTGGGAAGATGGTCAATTTTTAAATCTGAGCGGAAATTGAAATATCTTACCCCTAGAACGTTAAATTACGTTATCTGGTGTACCTATGGGGGTTAATAACTTAAATCTAACATATAAAAATTGTATTTAAGTATATTTAATAAAACCATGCAGATTTTAAGTGAAAATTTCATTTATTTAACTATAGTGGGAAGATGGTCAATTTTTAAATCTGAGCGGAAATTGAAATATTTTACCCCTAGAACGTTAAATTACTTTTTCTGGTGCACCTATGGGGTTATTAACTTAAATCTAACATATAAAAATTGTATTTAAGTATATTTAATAAAACCATGCAGATTTTTAGTGAAAATTTCATTTATTTAACTATAATGGGAAGATGGTCAATTTTTAAATCTGAGCGGAAATTGAAATATTTTACCCCTAGAACATTAAATTACGTTTTCTGGTGCACCTATGGGGTTATTAACTTAAATCTAATATTTAAAAATTGTAATTTAATATATTTAAAAAAAACTCTTTAGTTTTAAAGTGAAAATTTCATTTATTTAACTAAAGTGGGAAGATGGTGAATTTTTAAATCTGAGCGGAAATTGAAATATTTTACCCCCTAGAACGTTAAATTACGTTTTCTGGTGCACCTATGGGGTTATTAACTTAAATCTAATATTTAAAAATTGTAATTTAATATATTTAAAAAAAACTCTTTAGTTTTAAAGTGAAAATTTCATTTATTTAACTAAAGTGGGAAGATGGTGAATTTTTAAATCTGAGCGGAAATTGAAATATTTTACCCCTAGAACGTTAAATTACGTTTTCTGGTGCACCTATGGGGTTATTAACTTAAATCTAACATATAAAAAATTGTAATTAAGTATATTTAATAAAACCATGCAGATTTTAAGTGAAAATTTCATTTATTTTAACTAAAGTGGGAAGATGGTGAATTTTTAAATCTGAGCGGAAATTGAAATATTTTACCCCTAGAACGTTAAATTACGTTTTCTGGTGCACCTATGGGGTTATTAACTTAAATCTAACATATAAAAATTGTATTTAAGTATATTTAATAAAACCATGCAGATTTTAAGTGAAAATTTCATTTATTTAACTAAAGTGGGAAGATGGTGAATTTTTAAATCTGAGCGGAAATTGAAATATTTTACCCCTAGAACGTTAAATTACGTTTTCTGGTGCACCTATTGGGTTATTAACTTAAATCTAATATTTAAAAATTGTAATTTAATATATTTAAAAAAACTCATTAGTTTTAAAGTGAAAATTTCATTTATTTAACTAAAGTGGGAAGATGGTGAATTTTTTAATCTGATCGGAAATTGAAATATTTTACCCCTAGAACGTTAAATTACGTTTTCTGGTGCACCTATGGGGTTATTAACTTAAATCTAACATATAAAAATTGTAATTAAGTATATTTAATAAATTTCATTTATTTAACTAAAGTGGGAAGATGGTGAATTTTTAAATCTGAGCGGAAATTGAAATATTTTACCCCTAGAACGTTAAATTACGTTTTCTGGTGCACCTATGGGGTTATTAACTTAAATCTAACATATAAAAATTGTATTTAAGTATATTTATCAAAACCATGCAGATTTTAAGTGAAAATTTCATTTATTTAACTATAGTGGGAAGATGGTCATTTTTTAAATCTGAGCGGAAATTGAAATATTTTACCCCTAGAACGTTAAATTACGTTTTCTGGTGCACCTATGGGGTTATTAACTTAAATCTAATATTTAAAAATTGTAATTTAATATAATTAAAAAAACTCTTTAGTTTTAAAGTGAAAATTTTTTTTTTTAATTGTAGTGGGAAAAGGGTCAATTATTAAATCTGAGCGGAAATTGAAATATTTTACCCCTAGAACGTTAAATTACGTTTTCTGGTGTACCTATGGAGTTATTAACTTAAATCTAACATATAAAAATTGTATTTAAGTATATTTAATAAAACCATGCAGATTTTAAGTGAAAATTTCATTTATTTAACTAAAGTGGGAAGATGGTGAATTTTAAAATCTGAGCGGAAATTGAAATATTTTACCCCTAGAACGTTAAATTACGTTTTCTGGTGCACCTATGGGGTTATTAACTTAAATCTAATATTTAAAAATTGTAATTTAATATAATTAAAAAAACTCTTTAGTTTTAAAGTGAAAATTTTTTTTTTTAATTGTAGTGGGAAAAGGGTCAATTATTAAATCTGAGCGGAAATTGAAATATTTTACCCCTAGAACGTAAAATTACGTTTTCTGGTGTACCTATGGGGTTATTAACTTAAATCTAACATATAAAAATTGTAATTAAGTATATTAAATAAAACCATGAAGATTTTAAGTGAAAATTTCATTTATTTAACTATAGTGGGAAGATGGTCAATTTTTAAATCTGAGCGGAAATTGAAATATTTTACCCCTAGAACGTTAAATTACGTTTTCTGGTGTACCTATGGAGTTATTAACTTAAATCTAACATATAAAAATTGTATTTAAGTATATTTAATAAAACCATGCAGATTTTAAGTGAAAATTTCATTTATTTAACTAAAGTGGGAAGATGGTGAATTTTTAAATCTGAGCGGAAATTGAAATATTTTACCCCTAGAACGTTAAATTACGTTTTCTGGTGCACCTATGGGGTTATTAACTTAAATCTAACATATAAAAATTGTAATTTAATATATTTAAAAAACTCTTTAGTTTTAAAGTGAAAATTTCATTTATTTAACTATAGTGGGAAGATGGTCAATTTTTAAAGCTGAGCGGAAATTGAAATATTTTACCCCTAGAACGTTAAATTACGTTATCTGGTGTACCTATGGGGTTATTAACTTAAATCTAACATATAAAAATTGTATTTAAGTATATTTAATAAAACCATGCAGATTTTAAGTGAAAATTTCATTTATTTAACTATAGTGGGAAGATGGTCAATTTTTAAATCTGAGCGGAAATTGAAATATTTTACCCCTAGAACGTTAAATTACGTTTTCTGGTGCACCTATGGGGTTATTTACTTAAATCTAACATATAAAAATTGTATTTAAGTATATTTAATAAAACCATGCAGATTTTAAGTGAAAATTTCATTTATTTAACTAAAGTGGGAAGATGGTGAATTTTTAAATCTGAGCGGAAATTGAAATATCTTACCCCTAGAACGTTAAATTACGTTTTCTGGTGCACCTATGGGGTTATTAACTTAAATCTAATATTTAAAAATTGTAATTTAATATAATTAAAAAAACTGTTTAGTTTTAAAGTGAAAATTTTTTTTTTTAATTGTAGTGGGAAAAGGGTCAATTATTAAATCTGAGCGGAAATTGAAATATTTTACCCCTAGAACGTAAAATTACGTTTTCTGGTGTACCTATGGGGTTATTAACTTAAATCTAACATATAAAAATTGTAATTAAGTATATTTAATAAAACCATGCAGATTTTAAGTGAAAATTTCATTTATTTAACTAAAGTGGGAAGATGGTGAATTTTTAAATCTGAGCGGAAATTGAAATATTTTACCCCTAGAACGTTAAATTACGTTTTCTGGTGCACCTATGGGGTTATTAACTTAAATCTAACATATAAAAATTGTAATTTAATATATTTAAAAAAACTCTTTAGTTTTAAAGTGAAAATTTTTTTTATTTAATTGTAGTGGGAAAAGGGGTCAATTATTAAATCTGAGCGGAAATTGATATATTTTACCCCTAGAACGTTAAATTACGTTTTCTGGTGTACCTATGGGGTTAATAACTTAAATCTAACATATAAAAATTGTATTTAAGTATATTTTATAAAACCATGCAGATTTTAAGTGAAAATTTCATTTATTTAACTATAGTGGGAAGATGGTCAATTTTTAAATCTGAGCGGAAATTGAAATATCTTACCCCTAGAACGTTAAATTACGTTATCTGGTGTACCTATGGGGTTAATAACTTAAATCTAACATATAAAAATTGTATTTAAGTATATTTAATAAAACCATGCAGATTTTAAGTGAAAATTTCATTTATTTAACTATAGTGGGAAGATGGTCAATTTTAAATCTGAGCGGAAATTGAAATATTTTACCCCTAGAACGTTAAATTACTTTTTCTGGTGCACCTATGGGGTTATTAACTTAAATCTAACATATAAAAATTGTATTTAAGTATATTTAATAAAACCATGCAGATTTTTAGTGAAAATTTCATTTATTTAACTATAATGGGAAGATGGTCAATTTTTAAATCTGAGCGGAAATTGAAATATTTTACCCCTAGAACATTAAATTACGTTTTCTGGTGCACCTATGGGGTTATTAACTTAAATCTAATATTTAAAAATTGTAATTTAATATATTTAAAAAAACTCTTTAGTTTTAAAGTGAAAATTTCATTTATTTAACTAAAGTGGGAAGATGGTGAATTTTTAAATCTGAGCGGAAATTGAAATATTTTACCCCTAGAACGTTAAATTACGTTTTCTGGTGCACCTATGGGGTTATTAACTTAAATCTAATATTTAAAAATTGTAATTTAATATATTTAAAAAAACTCTTTAGTTTTAAAGTGAAAATTTCATTTATTTAACTAAAGTGGGAAGATGGTGAATTTTAAATCTGAGCGGAAATTGAAATATTTTACCCCTAGAACGTTAAATTACGTTTTCTGGTGCACCTATGGGGTTATTAACTTAAATCTAACATATAAAAATTGTAATTAAGTATATTTAATAAAACCATGCAGATTTTAAGTGAAAATTTCATTTATTTAACTAAAGTGGGAAGATGGTGAATTTTTAAATCTGAGCGGAAATTGAAATATTTTACCCCTAGAACGTTAAATTACGTTTTCTGGTGCACCTATGGGGTTATTAACTTAAATCTAACATATAAAAATTGTATTTAAGTATATTTAATAAAACCATGCAGATTTTAAGTGAAAATTTCATTTATTTAACTAAAGTGGGAAGATGGTGAATTTTTAAATCTGAGCGGAAATTGAAATATTTTACCCCTAGAACGTTAAATTACGTTTTCTGGTGCACCTATGGGGTTATTAACTTAAATCTAATATTTAAAAATTGTAATTTAATATATTTAAAAAAACTCTTTAGTTTTAAAGTGAAAAATTTTTTTATTTAATTGTATTGGGAAAAGGGTCAATTATTAAATCTGAGCGGAAATTGATATATTTTACCCCTAGAACGTTAAATTACGTTTTCTGGTGTACCTATGGGGTTATTAACTTAAATCTAACATATAAAAATTGTATTTAAGTATATTTAATAAAACCATGCAGATTTTAAGTGAAAATTTCATTTATTTAACTATAGTGGGAAGATGGTCAATTTTTAAATCTGAGCGGAAATTGAAATATTTTACCCCTAGAACGTTAAATTACGTTTTCTGGTGCACCTATGGGGTTATTAACTTAAATCTAATATTTAAAAATTGTAATTTAATATATTTAAATAAAACTCTTTAGTTTTAAAGTGAAAATTTAATTTATTTAACTATAGTGGGAAGATGGTCATTTTTTAAATCTGAGCGGAAATTGAAATATTTTACCCCTAGAACGTTAAATTACGTTTTCTGGTGAACCTATGGGGTTATTAACTTAAATCTAATATTTAAAAATTGTAATTTAATATATTTAAAAAAACTCATTAGTTTTAAAGTGAAAATTTCATTTATTTAACTAAAGTGGGAAGATGGTGAATTTTTAAATCTGAGCGGAAATTGAAATATTTTACCCCTAGAACGTTAAATTACGTTTTCTGGTGCACCTATGGGGTTATTAACTTAAATCTAATATTTAAAAATTGTAATTTAATATATTTAAAAAAACTCTTTAGTTTTAAAGTGAAAATTTTTTTTATTTAATTGTATTGGGAAAAGGGTCAATTATTAAATCTGAGCGGAAATTGAAATATTTTACCCCTAGAACGTAAAATTACGTTATCTGGTGTACCTATGGGGTTAATAACTTAAATCTAACATATAAAAATTGTAATTAAGTATATTTAATAAAACCATGCAGATTTTAAGTGAAAATTTCATTTATTTAACTAAAGTGGGAAGATGGTGAATTTTTAAATCTGAGCTGAAATTGAAATATTTTGCCCCTAGAACGTTAAATTACGTTTTCTGGTGTACCTATGGGGTTATTAACTTAAATCTAACATATAAAAATTGTAATTAAGTATATTTAATAAAACCATGCAGATTTTAAGTGAAAATTTCATTTATTTAACTAAAGTGGGAAGATGGTGAATTTTTAAATCTGAGCGGAAATTGAAATATTTTACCCCTAGAACGTTAAATTACGTTTTCTGGTGCACCTATGGGGTTTTTAACTTAAATCTAACATATAAAAATTGTATTTAAGTATATTTAATAAAACCATGCAGATTTTAAGTGAAAATTTCATTTATTTAACTAAAGTGGGAAGATGGTGAATTTTTAAATCTGAGCGGAAATTGAAATATTTTACCCCTAGAACGTTAAATTACGTTTTCTGGTGCACCTATTGGGTTATTAACTTAAATCTAATATTTAAAAATTGTAATTTAATATATTTAAAAAACTCTTTAGTTTTAAAGTGAAAATTTCATTTATTTAACTATAGTGGGAAGATGGTCAATTTTTAAATCTGAGCGGAAAATTGAAATATTTTACCCCTAGAACGTTAAATTACGTTTTCTGGTGCACCTATGGGGTTATTAACTTAAATCTAATATTTAAAAATTGTAATTTAATATATTTAAATAAAACTCTTTAGTTTTAAAGTGAAAATTTAATTTATTTAACTATAGTGGGAAGATGGTCATTTTTTAAATCTGAGCGGAAATTGAAATATTTTACCCCTAGAACGTTAAATTACGTTTTCTGGTGAACCTATGGGGTTATTAACTTAAATCTAATATTTAAAAATTGTAATTTAATATATTTAAAAAAACTCATTAGTTTTAAAGTGAAAATTTCATTTATTTAACTAAAGTGGGAAGATGGTGAATTTTTAAATCTGAGCGGAAATTGAAATATTTTACCCCTAGAACGTTAAATTACGTTTTCTGGTGCACCTATGGGTTTATTAACTTAAATCTAATATTTAAAAATTGTAATTTAATATATTTAAAAAAACTCTTTAGTTTTAAAGTGAAAATTTTTTTTATTTAATTGTATTGGGAAAAGGGTCAATTATTAAATCTGAGCGGAAATTGAAATATTTTACCCCTAGAACGTAAAATTACGTTATCTGGTGTACCTATGGGGTTAATAACTTAAATCTAACATATAAAAATTGTAATTAAGTATATTTAATAAAACCATGCAGATTTTAAGTGAAAATTTCATTTATTTAACTAAAGTGGGAAGATGGTGAATTTTTAAATCTGAGCTGAAATTGAAATATTTTGCCCCTAGAACGTTAAATTACGTTTTCTGGTGTACCTATGGGGTTATTAACTTAAATCTAACATATAAAAATTGTAATTAAGTATATTTAATAAAACCATGCAGATTTTAAGTGAAAATTTCATTTATTTAACTAAAGTGGGAAGATGGTGAATTTTTAAATCTGAGCGGAAATTGAAATATTTTACCCCTAGAACGTTAAATTACGTTTTCTGGTGCACCTATGGGGTTTTTTAACTTAAATCTAACATATAAAAATTGTATTTAAGTATATTTAATAAAACCATGCAGATTTTAAGTGAAAATTTCATTTATTTAACTAAAGTGGGAAGATGGTGAATTTTTAAATCTGAGCGGAAATTGAAATATTTTACCCCTAGAACGTTAAATTACGTTTTCTGGTGCACCTATTGGGTTATTAACTTAAATCTAATATTTAAAAATTGTAATTTAATATATTTAAAAAACTCTTTAGTTTTAAAGTGAAAATTTCATTTATTTAACTATAGTGGGAAGATGGTCAATTTTTAAAGCTGAGCGGAAATTGAAATATTTTACCCCTAGAACGTTAAATTACGTTTTCTGGTGCACCTATTGGGTTATTAACTTAAATCTAATATTTAAAAATTGTAATTTAATATAATTAAAAAAACTGTTTAGTTTTAAAGTGAAAAATTTTTTTTTTAATTGTAGTGGGAAAAGGGTCAATTATTAAATCTGAGCGGAAATTGAAATATTTTACCCCTAGAACGTAAAATTACGTTTTCTGGTGTACCTATGGGGTTATTAACTTAAATCTAACATATAAAAATTGTAATTAAGTATATTTAATAAAACCATGCAGATTTTAAGTGAAAATTTCATTTATTTAACTAAAGTGGGAAGATGGTGAATTTTTAAATCTGAGCGGAAATTGAAATATTTTACCCCTAGAACGTTAAATTACGTTTTCTGGTGCACCTATGGGGTTATTAACTTAAATCTAACATATAAAAATTGTAATTTAATATATTTAAAAAAACTCTTTAGTTTTAAAGTGAAAATTTTTTTTATTTAATTGTAGTGGGAAAAGGGTCAATTATTAAATCTGAGCGGAAATTGATATATTTTTACCCCTAGAACGTTAAATTACGTTTTCTGGTGTACCTATGGGGTTAATAACTTAAATCTAACATATAAAAATTGTATTTAAGTATATTTTATAAAACCATGCAGATTTTAAGTGAAAATTTCATTTATTTAACTATAGTGGGAAGATGGTCAATTTTTAAATCTGAGCGGAAATTGAAATATCTTACCCCTAGAACGTTAAATTACGTTATCTGGTGTACCTATGGGGTTAATAACTTAAATCTAACATATAAAAATTGTATTTAAGTATATTTAATAAAACCATGCAGATTTTAAGTGAAAATTTCATTATTTAACTATAGTGGGAAGATGGTCAATTTTTAAATCTGAGCGGAAATTGAAATATTTTACCCCTAGAACGTTAAATTACTTTTTCTGGTGCACCTATGGGGTTATTAACTTAAATCTAACATATAAAAATTGTATTTAAGTATATTTAATAAAACCATGCAGAATTTTAGTGAAAATTTCATTTATTTAACTATAATGGGAAGATGGTCAATTTTTAAATCTGAGCGGAAATTGAAATATTTTACCCCTAGAACATTAAATTACGTTTTCTGGTGCACCTATGGGGTTATTAACTTAAATCTAATATTTAAAAATTGTAATTTAATATATTTAAAAAAACTCTTTAGTTTTAAAGTGAAAATTTCATTTATTTAACTAAAGTGGGAAGATGGTGAATTTTTAAATCTGAGCGGAAATTGAAATATTTTACCCCTAGAACGTTAAATTACGTTTTCTGGTGCACCTATGGGGTTATTAACTTAAATCTAATATTTAAAAATTGTAATTTAATATATTTAAAAAAACTCTTTAGTTTTAAAGTGAAAATTTCATTTATTTAACTAAAGTGGGAAGATGGTGAATTTTTAAATCTGAGCGGAAATTGAAATATTTTACCCCTAGAACGTTAAATTACGTTTTCTGGTGCACCTATGGGGTTATTAACTTAAATCTAACATATAAAAATTGTAATTAAGTATATTTAATAAAACCATGCAGATTTTAAGTGAAAATTTCATTTATTTAACTAAAGTGGGAAGATGGTGAATTTTTAAATCTGAGCGGAAATTGAAATATTTTACCCCTAGAACGTTAAATTACGTTTTCTGGTGCACCTATGGGGTTATTAACTTAAATCTAACATATAAAAATTGTATTTAAGTATATTTAATAAAACCATGCAGATTTTAAGTGAAAATTTCATTTATTTAACTAAAGTGGGAAGATGGTGAATTTTTAAATCTGAGCGGAAATTGAAATATTTTACCCCTAGAACGTTAAATTACGTTTTCTGGTGCACCTATTGGGTTATTAACTTAAATCTAATATTTAAAAATTGTAATTTAATATATTTAAAAAAAACTCATTAGTTTTAAAGTGAAAATTTCATTTATTTAACTAAAGTGGGAAGATGGTGAATTTTTTAATCTGATCGGAAATTGAAATATTTTACCCCTAGAACGTTAAATTACGTTTTCTGGTGCACCTATGGGGTTATTAACTTAAATCTAACATATAAAAATTGTAATTAAGTATATTTAATAAAACCATGCAGATTTTAAGTGAAAATTTCATTTATTTAACTAAAGTGGGAAGATGGTGAATTTTTAAATCTGAGCGGAAATTGAAATATTTTACCCCTAGAACGTTAAATTACGTTTTCTGGTGCACCTATGGGGTTATTAACTTAAATCTAACATATAAAAATTGTATTTAAGTATATTTATCAAAACCATGCAGATTTTAAGTGAAAATTTCATTTATTTAACTATAGTGGGAAGATGGTCATTTTTTAAATCTGAGCGGAAATTGAAATATTTTACCCCTAGAACGTTAAATTACGTTTTCTGGTGCACCTATGGGGTTATTAACTTAAATCTAATATTTAAAAATTGTAATTTAATATAATTAAAAAAACTCTTTAGTTTTAAAGTGAAAATTTTTTTTTTTAATTGTAGTGGGAAAAGGGTCAATTATTAAATCTGAGCGGAAATTGAAATATTTTACCCCTAGAACGTTAAATTACGTTTTCTGGTGTACCTATGGAGTTATTAACTTAAATCTAACATATAAAAATTGTATTTAAGTATATTTAATAAAACCATGCAGATTTTAAGTGAAAATTTCATTTATTTAACTAAAGTGGGAAGATGGTGAATTTTAAAATCTGAGCGGAAATTGAAATATTTTACCCCTAGAACGTTAAATTACGTTTTCTGGTGCACCTATGGGGTTATTAACTTAAATCTAATATTTAAAAATTGTAATTTAATATAATTAAAAAAACTCTTTAGTTTTAAAGTGAAAATTTTTTTTTTTTAATTGTAGTGGGAAAAGGGTCAATTATTAAATCTGAGCGGAAATTGAAATATTTTACCCCTAGAACGTAAAATTACGTTTTCTGGTGTACCTATGGGGTTATTAACTTAAATCTAACATATAAAAATTGTAATTAAGTATATTAAATAAAACCATGAAGATTTTAAGTGAAAATTTCATTTATTTAACTATAGTGGGAAGATGGTCAATTTTTAAATCTGAGCGGAAATTGAAATATTTTACCCCTAGAACGTTAAATTACGTTTTCTGGTGTACCTATGGAGTTATTAACTTAAATCTAACATATAAAAATTGTATTTAAGTATATTTAATAAAACCATGCAGATTTTAAGTGAAAATTTCATTTATTTAACTAAAGTGGGAAGATGGTGAATTTTTAAATCTGAGCGGAAATTGAAATATTTTACCCCTAGAACGTTAAATTACGTTTTCTGGTGCACCTATGGGGTTATTAACTTAAATCTAACATATAAAAATTGTAATTTAATATATTTAAAAAACTCTTTAGTTTTAAAGTGAAAATTTCATTTATTTAACTATAGTGGGAAGATGGTCAATTTTTAAAGCTGAGCGGAAATTGAAATATTTTACCCCTAGAACGTTAAATTACGTTATCTGGTGTACCTATGGGGTTATTAACTTAAATCTAACATATAAAAATTGTATTTAAGTATATTTAATAAAACCATGCAGATTTTAAGTGAAAATTTCATTTATTTAACTATAGTGGGAAGATGGTCAATTTTTAAATCTGAGCGGAAATTGAAATATTTTACCCCTAGAACGTTAAATTACGTTTTCTGGTGCACCTATGGGGTTATTTACTTAAATCTAACATATAAAAATTGTATTTAAGTATATTTAATAAAACCATGCAGATTTTAAGTGAAAATTTCATTTATTTAACTAAAGTGGGAAGATGGTGAATTTTTAAATCTGAGCGGAAATTGAAATATCTTACCCCTAGAACGTTAAATTACGTTTTCTGGTGCACCTATGGGGTTATTAACTTAAATCTAATATTTAAAAATTGTAATTTAATATAATTAAAAAAACTGTTTAGTTTTTAAAGTGAAAATTTTTTTTTTTAATTGTAGTGGGAAAAGGGTCAATTATTAAATCTGAGCGGAAATTGAAATATTTTACCCCTAGAACGTAAAATTACGTTTTCTGGTGTACCTATGGGGTTATTAACTTAAATCTAACATATAAAAATTGTAATTAAGTATATTTAATAAAACCATGCAGATTTTAAGTGAAAATTTCATTTATTTAACTAAAGTGGGAAGATGGTGAATTTTTAAATCTGAGCGGAAATTGAAATATTTTACCCCTAGAACGTTAAATTACGTTTTCTGGTGCACCTATGGGGTTATTAACTTAAATCTAACATATAAAAAATTGTAATTTAATATATTTAAAAAAACTCTTTAGTTTTAAAGTGAAAATTTTTTTTATTTAATTGTAGTGGGAAAAGGGTCAATTATTAAATCTGAGCGGAAATTGATATATTTTACCCCTAGAACGTTAAATTACGTTTTCTGGTGTACCTATGGGGTTAATAACTTAAATCTAACATATAAAAATTGTATTTAAGTATATTTTATAAAACCATGCAGATTTTAAGTGAAAATTTCATTTATTTAACTATAGTGGGAAGATGGTCAATTTTTAAATCTGAGCGGAAATTGAAATATCTTACCCCTAGAACGTTAAATTACGTTATCTGGTGTACCTATGGGGTTAATAACTTAAATCTAACATATAAAAATTGTATTTAAGTATATTTAATAAAACCATGCAGATTTTAAGTGAAAATTTCATTTATTTAACTATAGTGGGAAGATGGTCAATTTTTAAATCTGAGCGGAAATTGAAATATTTTACCCCTAGAACGTTAAATTACTTTTTCTGGTGCACCTATGGGGTTATTAACTTAAATCTAACATATAAAAATTGTATTTAAGTATATTTAATAAAACCATGCAGATTTTTAGTGAAAATTTCATTTATTTAACTATAATGGGAAGATGGTCAATTTTTAAATCTGAGCGGAAATTGAAATATTTTACCCCTAGAACATTAAATTACGTTTTCTGGTGCACCTATGGGGTTATTAACTTAAATCTAATATTTAAAAATTGTAATTTAATATATTTAAAAAAACTCTTTAGTTTTAAAGTGAAAATTTCATTTATTTAACTAAAGTGGGAAGATGGTGAATTTTTAAATCTGAGCGGAAATTGAAATATTTTACCCCTAGAACGTTAAATTACGTTTTCTGGTGCACCTATGGGGTTATTAACTTAAATCTAATATTTAAAAATTGTAATTTAATATATTTAAAAAAACTCTTTAGTTTTAAAGTGAAAATTTCATTTATTTAACTAAAGTGGGAAGATGGTGAATTTTTAAATCTGAGCGGAAATTGAAATATTTTACCCCTAGAACGTTAAATTACGTTTTCTGGTGCACCTATGGGGTTATTAACTTAAATCTAACATATAAAAATTGTAATTAAGTATATTTAATAAAACCATGCAGATTTTAAGTGAAAATTTCATTTATTTAACTAAAGTGGGAAGATGGTGAATTTTTAAATCTGAGCGGAAATTGAAATATTTTACCCCTAGAACGTTAAATTACGTTTTCTGGTGCACCTATGGGGTTATTAACTTAAATCTAACATATAAAAATTGTATTTAAGTATATTTAATAAAACCATGCAGATTTTAAGTGAAAATTTCATTTATTTAACTAAAGTGGGAAGATGGTGAATTTTTAAATCTGAGCGGAAATTGAAATATTTTACCCCTAGAACGTTAAATTACGTTTTCTGGTGCACCTATGGGGTTATTAACTTAAATCTAATATTTAAAAATTGTAATTTAATATATTTAAAAAAACTCTTTAGTTTTAAAGTGAAAAATTTTTTTATTTAATTGTATTGGGAAAAGGGTCAATTATTAAATCTGAGCGGAAATTGATATATTTTACCCCTAGAACGTTAAATTACGTTTTCTGGTGTACCTATGGGGTTATTAACTTAAATCTAACATATAAAAATTGTATTTAAGTATATTTAATAAAACCATGCAGATTTTAAGTGAAAATTTCATTTATTTAACTATAGTGGGAAGATGGTCAATTTTTAAATCTGAGCGGAAATTGAAATATTTTACCCCTAGAACGTTAAATTACGTTTTCTGGTGCACCTATGGGGTTATTAACTTAAATCTAATATTTAAAAAATTGTAATTTAATATATTTAAATAAAACTCTTTAGTTTTAAAGTGAAAATTTAATTTATTTAACTATAGTGGGAAGATGGTCATTTTTTAAATCTGAGCGGAAATTGAAATATTTTACACTAGAACGTTAAATTACGTTTTCTGGTGAACCTATGGGGTTATTAACTTAAATCTAATATTTAAAAATTGTAATTTAATATATTTAAAAAAACTCATTAGTTTTAAAGTGAAAATTTCATTTATTTAACTAAAGTGGGAAGATGGTGAATTTTTAAATCTGAGCGGAAATTGAAATATTTTACCCCTAGAACGTTAAATTACGTTTTCTGGTGCACCTATGGGGTTATTAACTTAAATCTAATATTTAAAAATTGTAATTTAATATATTTAAAAAAACTCTTTAGTTTTAAAGTGAAAATTTTTTTTATTTAATTGTATTGGGAAAAGGGTCAATTATTAAATCTGAGCGGAAATTGAAATATTTTACCCCTAGAACGTAAAATTACGTTATCTGGTGTACCTATGGGGTTAATAACTTAAATCTAACATATAAAAATTGTAATTAAGTATATTTAATAAAACCATGCAGATTTTAAGTGAAAATTTCATTTATTTAACTAAAGTGGGAAGATGGTGAATTTTTAAATCTGAGCTGAAATTGAAATATTTTGCCCCTAGAACGTTAAATTACGTTTTCTGGTGTACCTATGGGGTTATTAACTTAAATCTAACATATAAAAATTGTAATTAAGTATATTTAATAAAACCATGCAGATTTTAAGTGAAAATTTCATTTATTTAACTAAAGTGGGAAGATGGTGAATTTTTAAATCTGAGCGGAAATTGAAATATTTTACCCCTAGAACGTTAAATTACGTTTTCTGGTGCACCTATGGGGTTTTTAACTTAAATCTAACATATAAAAATTGTATTTAAGTATATTTAATAAAACCATGCAGATTTTAAGTGAAAATTTCATTTATTTAACTAAAGTGGGAAGATGGTGAATTTTTAAATCTGAGCGGAAATTGAAATATTTTACCCCTAGAACGTTAAATTACGTTTTCTGGTGCACCTATTGGGTTATTAACTTAAATCTAATATTTAAAAATTGTAATTTAATATATTTAAAAAACTCTTTAGTTTTAAAGTGAAAATTTCATTTATTTAACTATAGTGGGAAGATGGTCAATTTTTAAATCTGAGCGGAAATTGAAATATTTTACCCCTAGAACGTTAAATTACGTTTTCTGGTGCACCTATGGGGTTATTAACTTAAATCTAATATTTAAAAATTGTAATTTAATATATTTAAATAAAACTCTTTAGTTTTAAAGTGAAAATTTAATTTATTTAACTATAGTGGGAAGATGGTCATTTTTTAAATCTGAGCGGAAATTGAAATATTTTACCCCTAGAACGTTAAATTACGTTTTCTGGTGAACCTATGGGGTTATTAACTTAAATCTAATATTTAAAAATTGTAATTTAATATATTTAAAAAAACTCATTAGTTTTAAAGTGAAAATTTCATTTATTTAACTAAAGTGGGAAGATGGTGAATT
The DNA here is from genome assembly GCF_020882245.1 of Rhopalosiphum padi. Taxonomy (NCBI): domain Eukaryota; kingdom Metazoa; phylum Arthropoda; class Insecta; order Hemiptera; family Aphididae; genus Rhopalosiphum; species Rhopalosiphum padi. Next base: position 6,039,043 of record NW_026869996.1, on the reverse strand, counting down.
TTTAAATCTGAGCGGAAATTGAAATATTTTACCCCTAGAACGTTAAATTACGTTTTCTGGTGCACCTATGGGTTTATTAACTTAAATCTAATATTTAAAAATTGTAATTTAATATATTTAAAAAAACTCTTTAGTTTTAAAGTGAAAATTTTTTTTATTTAATTGTATTGGGAAAAGGGTCAATTATTAAATCTGAGCGGAAATTGAAATATTTTACCCCTAGAACGTAAAATTACGTTATCTGGTGTACCTATGGGGTTAATAACTTAAATCTAACATATAAAAATTGTAATTAAGTATATTTAATAAAACCATGCAGATTTTAAGTGAAAATTTCATTTATTTAACTAAAGTGGGAAGATGGTGAATTTTTAAATCTGAGCTGAAATTGAAATATTTTGCCCCTAGAACGTTAAATTACGTTTTCTGGTGTACCTATGGGGTTATTAACTTAAATCTAACATATAAAAATTGTAATTAAGTATATTTAATAAAACCATGCAGATTTTAAGTGAAAATTTCATTTATTTAACTAAAGTGGGAAGATGGTGAATTTTTAAATCTGAGCGGAAATTGAAATATTTTACCCCTAGAACGTTAAATTACGTTTTCTGGTGCACCTATGGGGTTTTTAACTTAAATCTAACATATAAAAATTGTATTTAAGTATATTTAATAAAACCATGCAGATTTTAAGTGAAAATTTCATTTATTTAACTAAAGTGGGAAGATGGTGAATTTTTAAATCTGAGCGGAAATTGAAATATTTTACCCCTAGAACGTTAAATTACGTTTTCTGGTGCACCTATGGGGTTATTAACTTAAATCTAATATTTAAAAATTGTAATTTAATATATTTAAAAAAACTCTTTAGTTTTAAAGTGAAAAATTTTTTTATTTAATTGTATTGGGAAAAGGGTCAATTATTAAATCTGAGCGGAAATTGATATATTTTACCCCTAGAACGTTAAATTACGTTTTCTGGTGTACCTATGGGGTTATTAACTTAAATCTAACATATAAAAATTGTATTTAAGTATATTTAATAAAACCATGCAGATTTTAAGTGAAAATTTCATTTATTTAACTATAGTGGGAAGATGGTCAATTTTTAAATCTGAGCGGAAATTGAAATATTTTACCCCTAGAACGTTAAATTACGTTTTCTGGTGCACCTATGGGGTTATTAACTTAAATCTAATATTTAAAAATTGTAATTTAATATATTTAAATAAAACTCTTTAGTTTTAAAGTGAAAATTTAATTTATTTAACTATAGTGGGAAGATGGTCATTTTTTAAATCTGAGCGGAAATTGAAATATTTTACCCCTAGAACGTTAAATTACGTTTTCTGGTGAACCTATGGGGTTATTAACTTAAATCTAATATTTAAAAATTGTAATTTAATATATTTAAAAAAACTCATTAGTTTTAAAGTGAAAATTTCATTTATTTAACTAAAGTGGGAAGATGGTGAATTTTTAAATCTGAGCGGAAATTGAAATATTTTACCCCTAGAACGTTAAATTACGTTTTCTGGTGCACCTATGGGGTTATTAACTTAAATCTAATATTTAAAAATTGTAATTTAATATATTTAAAAAAACTCTTTAGTTTTAAAGTGAAAAATTTTTTTATTTAATTGTATTGGGAAAAGGGTCAATTATTAAATCTGAGCGGAAATTGAAATATTTTACCCCTAGAACGTAAAATTACGTTTTCTGGTGTACCTATGGGGTTATTAACTTAAATCTAACATATAAAAATTGTATTTAAGTATATTTAATAAAACCATGCAGATTTTAAGTGAAAATTTCATTTATTTAACTATAGTGGGAAGATGGTCATTTTTTAAATCTGAGCGGAAATTGAAATATTTTACCCCTAGAACGTTAAATTACGTTTTCTGGTGCACCTATTGGGTTATTAACTTAAATCTAATATTTAAAAATTGTAATTTAATATATTTAAAAAAACTCATTAGTTTTAAAGTGAAAATTTCATTTATTTAACTAAAGTGGGAAGATGGTGAATTTTTAAATCTGAGCGGAAATTGAAATATTTTACCCCTAGAACGTTAAATTACGTTTTCTGGTGCACCTATGGGGTTATTAACTTAAATCTAACATATAAAAATTGTAATTAAGTATATTTAATAAAACCATGCAGATTTTAAGTGAAAATTTCATTTATTTAACTAAAGTGGGAAGATGGTGAATTTTCAAATCTGAGCGGAAATTGAAATATTTTACCCCTAGAACGTTAAATTACGTTTTCTGGTGCACCTATGGGGTTATTAACTTAAATCTAACATATAAAAATTGTATTTAAGTATATTTATCAAAACCATGCAGATTTTAAGTGAAAATTTCATTGATTTAACTATAGTGGGAAGATGGTCATTTTTTAAATCTGAGCGGAAATTGAAATATTTTACCCCTAGAACGTTAAATTACGTTTTCTGGTGCACCTATGGGGTTATTAACTTAAATCTAATATTTAAAAATTGTAATTTAATATAATTAAAAAAACTCTTTAGTTTTAAAGTGAAAATTTTTTTTTTTAATTGTAGTGGGAAAAGGGTCAATTATTAAATCTGAGCGGAAATTGAAATATTTTACCCCTAGAACGTAAAATTACGTTTTCTGGTGTACCTATGGGGTTATTAACTTAAATCTAACATATAAAAATTGTAATTAAGTATATTAAATAAAACCATGAAGATTTTAAGTGAAAATTTCATTTATTTAACTATAGTGGGAAGATGGTCAATTTTTAAATCTGAGCGGAAATTGAAATATTTTACCCCTAGAACGTTAAATTACGTTTTCTGGTGTACCTATGGAGTTATTAACTTAAATCTAACATATAAAAATTGTATTTAAGTATATTTAATAAAACCATGCAGATTTTAAGTGAAAATTTCATTTATTTAACTAAAGTGGGAAGATGGTGAATTTTTAAATCTGAGCGGAAATTGAAATATTTTACCCCTAGAACGTTAAATTACGTTTTCTGGTGCACCTATGGGGTTATTAACTTAAATCTAACATATAAAAATTGTAATTTAATATATTTAAAAAACTCTTTAGTTTTAAAGTGAAAATTTCATTTATTTAACTATAGTGGGAAGATGGTCAATTTTTAAAGCTGAGCGGAAATTGAAATATTTTACCCCTAGAACGTTAAATTACGTTATCTGGTGTACCTATGGGGTTATTAACTTAAATCTAACATATAAAAATTGTATTTAAGTATATTTAATAAAACCATGCAGATTTTAAGTGAAAATTTCATTTATTTAACTATAGTGGGTAGATGGTCAATTTTTAAATCTGAGCGGAAATTGAAATATTTTACCCCTAGAACGTTAAATTACGTTTTCTGGTGCACCTATGGGGTTATTTACTTAAATCTAACATATAAAAATTGTATTTAAGTATATTTAATAAAACCATGCAGATTTTAAGTGAAAATTTCATTTATTTAACTAAAGTGGGAAGATGGTGAATTTTTAAATCTGAGCGGAAATTGAAATATCTTACCCCTAGAACGTTAAATTACGTTTTCTGGTGCACCTATGGGGTTATTAACTTAAATCTAATATTTAAAAATTGTAATTTAATATAATTAAAAAAACTGTTTAGTTTTAAAGTGAAAATTTTTTTTTTTAATTGTAGTGGGAAAAGGGTCAATTATTAAATCTGAGCGGAAATTGAAATATTTTACCCCTAGAACGTAAAATTACGTTTTCTGGTGTACCTATGGGGTTATTAACTTAAATCTAACATATAAAAATTGTAATTAAGTATATTTAATAAAACCATGCAGATTTTAAGTGAAAATTTCATTTATTTAACTAAAGTGGGAAGATGGTGAATTTTTAAATCTGAGCGGAAATTGAAATATTTTACCCCTAGAACGTTAAATTACGTTTTCTGGTGCACCTATGGGGTTATTAACTTAAATCTAACATATAAAAATTGTAATTTAATATATTTAAAAAAACTCTTTAGTTTTAAAGTGAAAATTTTTTTTATTTAATTGTAGTGGGAAAAGGGTCAATTATTAAATCTGAGCGGAAATTGATATATTTTACCCCTAGAACGTTAAATTACGTTTTCTGGTGTACCTATGGGGTTAATAACTTAAATCTAACATATAAAAATTGTATTTAAGTATATATTATAAAACCATGCAGATTTTAAGTGAAAATTTCATTTATTTAACTATAGTGGGAAGATGGTCAATTTTTAAATCTGAGCGGAAATTGAAATATCTTACCCCTAGAACGTTAAATTACGTTATCTGGTGTACCTATGGGGTTAATAACTTAAATCTAACATATAAAAATTGTATTTAAGTATATTTAATAAAACCATGCAGATTTTAAGTGAAAATTTCATTTATTTAACTATAGTGGGAAGATGGTCAATTTTTAAATCTGAGCGGAAATTGAAATATTTTACCCCTAGAACGTTAAATTACTTTTTCTGGTGCACCTATGGGGTTATTAACTTAAATCTAACATATAAAAATTGTATTAAAGTATATTTAATAAAACCATGCAGATTTTTAGTGAAAATTTCATTTATTTAACTATAATGGGAAGATGGTCAATTTTTAAATCTGAGCGGAAATTGAAATATTTTACCCCTAGAACATTAAATTACGTTTTCTGGTGCACCTATGGGGTTATTAACTTAAATCTAACATATAAAAATTGTATTAAAGTATATTTAATAAAACCATGCAGATTTTAAGTGAAAATTTCATTTATTTAACTAAAGTGGGAAGATGGTGAATTTTTAAATCTGAGCGGAAATTGAAATATTTTACCCCTAGAACGTTAAATTACGTTTTCTGGTGCACCTATGGGGTTATTAACTTAAATCTAACATATAAAAATTGTATTTAAGTATATTTAATAAAACCATGCAGATTTTAAGTGAAAATTTCATTTATTTAACTATAGTAAGAAGATGGTCAATTTTTAAATCTGAGCGGAAATTGAAATATTTTACCCCTAGAACGTTAAATTACGTTTTCTGGTGCACCTATGGGGTTATTAACTTAAATCTAACATATAAAAATTGTAATTAAGTATATTTAATAAAACCATGCAGATTTTAAGTGAAAATTTCATTTATTTAAATAAAGTGGGAAGATGGTGAATTTTTAAATCTGAGCGGAAATTGAAATATTTTACCCCTAGAACGTTAAATTACGTTTTCTGGTGCACCTATGGGGTTATTAACTTAAATCTAACATATAAAAATTGTATTTAAGTATATTTAATAAAACCATGCAGATTTTAAGTGAAAATTTCATTTATTTAACTATAGTGGGAAGATGGTCATTTTTTAAATCTGAGCGGAAATTGAAATATTTTACCCCTAGAACGTTAAATTACGTTTTCTGGTGCACCTATTGGGTTATTAACTTAAATTTAATATTTAAAAATTGTAATTTAATATATTTAAAAAAACTCATTAGTTTTAAAGTGAAAATTTCATTTATTTAACTAAAGTGGGAAGATGGTGAATTTTTAAATCTGAGCGGAAATTGAAATATTTTACCCCTAGAACGTTAAATTACGTTTTCTGGTGCACCTATGGGGTTATTAACTTAAATCTAACATATAAAAATTGTAATTAAGTATATTTAATAAAACCATGCAGATTTTAAGTGAAAATTTCATTTATTTAACTAAAGTGGGAAGATGGTGAATTTTTAAATCTGAGCGGAAATTGAAATATTTTACCCCTAGAACGTTAAATTACGTTTTCTGGTGCACCTATGGGGTTATTAACTTAAATCTAACATATAAAAATTGTATTTAAGTATATTTATCAAAACCATGCAGATTTTAAGTGAAAATTTCATTGATTTAACTATAGTGGGAAGATGGTCATTTTTTAAATCTGAGCGGAAATTGAAATATTTTACCCCTAGAACGTTAAATTACGTTTTCTGGTGCACCTATGGGGTTATTAACTTAAATCTAACATATAAAAATTGTATTTAAGTATATTTAATAAAACCATGCAGATTTTAAGTGAAAATTTCATTTATTTAACTAAAGTGGGAAGATGGTGAATTTTTAAATCTGAGCGGAAATTGAAATATCTTACCCCTAGAACGTTAAATTACGTTATTTGGTGTACCTATGGGGTTAATAACTTAAATCTAACATATAAAAATTGTATTTAAGTATATTTAATAAAACCATGCAGATTTTAAGTGAAAATTTCATTTATTTAACTATAGTGGGAAGATGGTCAATTTTTAAATCTGAGCGGAAATTGAAATATTTTACCCCTAGAACGTTAAATTACTTTTTCTGGTGCACCTATGGGGTTATTAACTTAAATCTAACATATAAAAATTGTAATTAAGTATATTTAATAAAACCATGCAGATTTTAAGTGAAAATTTCATTTATTTAACTAAAGTGGGAAGATGGTGAATTTTTAAATCTGAGCGGAAATTGAAATATTTTACCCCTAGAACGTTAAATTACGTTATCTGGTGTACCTATGGGGTTAATAACTGAAATCTAACATATAAAAATTGTATTTAAGTATATTTAATAAAACCATGCAGATTTTAAGTGAAAATTTCATTTATTTAACTATAGTAAGAAGATGGTCAATTTTTAAATCTGAGCGGAAATTGAAATATTTTACCCCTAGAACGTTAAATTACGTTTTCTGGTGCACCTATGGGGTTATTAACTTAAATCTAATATTTAAAAATTGTAATTTAATATATTTAAAAAAACTCTTTAGTTTTAAAGTGAAAATTTCATTTATTTAACTAAAGTGGGAAGATGGTGAATTTTTAAATCTGAGCGGAAATTGAAATATTTTACCCCTAGAACGTTAAATTACGTTTTCTGGTGCACCTATGGGGTTATTAACTTAAATCTAACATATAAAAATTGTAATTAAGTATATTTAATAAAACCATGCAGATTTTAAGTGAAAATTTCATTTATTTAACTAAAGTGGGAAGATGGTGAATTTTTAAATCTGAGCGGAAATTGAAATATTTTACCCCTAGAACGTTAAATTACGTTTTCTGGTGCACCTATGGGGTTATTAACTTAAATCTAACATATAAAAATTGTATTTAAGTATATTTAATAAAACCATGCAGATTTTAAGTGAAAATTTCATTTATTTAACTATAGTGGGAAGATGGTCATTTTTTAAATCTGAGCGGAAATTGAAATATTTTACCCCTAGAACGTTAAATTACGTTTTCTGGTGCACCTATTGGGTTATTAACTTAAATCTAATATTTAAAAATTGTAATTTAATATATTTAAAAAAACTCATTAGTTTTAAAGTGAAAATTTCATTTATTTAACTAAAGTGGGAAGATGGTGAATTTTTAAATCTGAGCGGAAATTGAAATATTTTACCCCTAGAACGTTAAATTACGTTTTCTGGTGCACCTATGGGGTTATTAACTTAAATCTAATATTTAAAAATTGTAATTTAATATAATTAAAAAAACTCTTTAGTTTTAAAGTGAAAATTTTTTTTTTTAATTGTAGTGGGAAAAGGGTCAATTATTAAATCTGAGCGGAAATTGAAATATTTTACCCCTAGAACGTTAAATTACGTTTTCTGGTGTACCTATGGGGTTATTAACTTAAATCTAACATATAAAAATTGTAATTAAGTATATTTAATAAAACCATGCAGATTTTAAGTGAAAATTTCATTTATTTAACTAAAGTGGGAAGATGGTGAATTTTTAAATCTGAGCGGAAATTGAAATATTTTACCCCTAGAACGTTAAATTACGTTTTCTGGTGCACCTATGGGGTTATTAACTTAAATCTAACATATAAAAATTGTATTTAAGTATATTTAATAAAACCATGCAGATTTTAAGTGAAAATTTCATTTATTTAACTAAAGTGGGAAGATGGTGAATTTTTAAATCTGAGCGGAAATTGAAATATTTTACCCCTAGAACGTTAAATTACGTTTTCTGGTGCACCTATGGGGTTATTAACTTAAATCTAACATATAAAAATTGTATTTAAGTATATTTAATAAAACCATGCAGATTTTAAGTGAAAATTTCATTTATTTAACTATAGTAAGAAGATGGTCAATTTTTAAATCTGAGCGGAAATTGAAATATTTTACCCCTAGAACGTTAAATTACGTTTTCTGGTGCACCTATGGGGTTATTAACTTAAATCTAATATTTAAAAATTGTAATTTTATATATTTAAAAAAACTCTTTAGTTTTAAAGTGAAAATTTCATTTATTTAACTAAAGTGGGAAGATGGTGAATTTTTAAATCTGAGCGGAAATTGAAATATTTTACCCCTAGAACGTTAAATTACGTTTTCTGGTGCACCTATGGGGTTATTAACTTAAATCTAACATATAAAAATTGTAATTAAGTATATTTAATAAAACCATGCAGATTTTAAGTGAAAATTTCATTTATTTAACTAAAGTGGGAAGATGGTGAATTTTTAAATCTGAGCGGAAATTGAAATATTTTACCCCTAGAACGTTAAATTACGTTTTCTGGTGCACCTATGGGGTTATTAACTTAAATCTAACATATAAAAATTGTATTTAAGTATATTTAATAAAACCATGCAGATTTTAAGTGAAAATTTCATTTATTTAACTATAGTGGGAAGATGGTCATTTTTTAAATCTGAGCGGAAATTGAAATATTTTACCCCTAGAACGTTAAATTACGTTTTCTGGTGCACCTATTGGGTTATTAACTTAAATCTAATATTTAAAAATTGTAATTTAATATATTTAAAAAAACTCATTAGTTTTAAAGTGAAAATTTCATTTATTTAACTAAAGTGGGAAGATGGTGAATTTTTAAATCTGAGCGGAAATTGAAATATTTTACCCCTAGAACGTTAAATTACGTTTTCTGGTGCACCTATGGGGTTATTAACTTAAATCTAATATTTAAAAATTGTAATTTAATATATTTAAAAAACTCTTTAGTTTTAAAGTGAAAATTTCATTTATTTAACTAAAGTGGGAAGATGGTGAATTTTTAAATCTGAGCGGAAATTGAAATATTTTACCCCTAGAACGTTAAATTACGGTTTCTGGTGCACCTATGGGGTTATTAACTTAAATCTAACATATAAAAATTGTAATTAAGTATATTTAATAAAACCATGCAGATTTTAAGTGAAAATTTCATTTATTTAACTAAAGTGGGAAGATGGTGAATTTTTAAATCTGAGCGGAAATTGAAATATTTTACCCCTAGAACGTTAAATTACGTTTTCTGGTGCACCTATGGGGTTATTAACTTAAATCTAACATATAAAAATTGTAATTAAGTATATTTAATAAAAACCATGCAGATTTTAAGTGAAAATTTCATTTATTTAACTAAAGTGGGAAGATGGTGAATTTTTAAATCTGAGCGGAAATTGAAATATCTTACCCCTAGAACGTTAAATTACGTTTTCTGGTGCACCTATGGGGTTATTAACTTAAATCTAATATTTAAAAATTGTAATTTAATATAATTAAAAAAACTCTTTAGTTTTTAAAGTGAAAATTTTTTTTTTTTAATTGTAGTGGGAAAAGGGTCAATTATTAAATCTGAGCGGAAATTGAAATATTTTACCCCTAGAACGTTAAATTAAGTTTTCTGGTGTACCTATGGAGTTATTAACTTAAATCTAACATATAAAAATTGTATTTAAGTATATTTAATAAAACCATGCAGATTTTAAGTGAAAATTTCATTTATTTAACTAAAGTGGGAAGATGGTGAATTTTAAAATCTGAGCGGAAATTGAAATATTTTACCCCTAGAACGTTAAATTACGTTTTCTGGTGCACCTATGGGGTTATTAACTTAAATCTACCATATAAAAATTGTATTTAAGTATATTTAATAAAACCATGCAGATTTTAAGTGAAAATTTCATTTATTTAACTATAGTGGGAAGATGGTCAATTTTTAAATCTGAGCGGAAATTGAAATATTTTACCCCTAGAACGTTAAATTACGTTTTCTGGTGCACCTATGGGGTTATTAACTTAAATCTAACATATAAAAATTGTATTTAAGTATATTTAATAAAACCATGCAGATTTTAAGTGAAAATTTCATTTATTTAACTAAAGTGGGAAGATGGTGAATTTTTAAATCTGAGCGGAAATTGAAATATCTTACCCCTAGAACGTTAAATTACGTTTTCTGGTGCACCTATGGGGTTATTAACTTAAATCTAACATATAAAAATTGTAATTTAATATATTTAAAAAACTCTTTAGTTTTAAAGTGAAAATTTCATTTATTTAACTAAAGTGGGAAGATGGTGAATTTTTAAATCTGAGCGGAAATTGAAATATTTTACCCCTAGAACGTTAAATTACGTTTTCTGGTGCACCTATGGGGTTATTAACTTAAATCTAATATTTAAAAATTGTAATTTAATATAATTAAAAAAACTCTTTAGTTTTAAAGTGAAAATTTTTTTTTTTTAATTGTAGTGGGAAAAGGGTCAATTATTAAATCTGAGCGGAAATTGAAATATTTTACCCCTAGAACGTTAAATTAAGTTTTCTGGTGTACCTATGGAGTTATTAACTTAAATCTAACATATAAAAATTGTATTTAAGTATATTTAATAAAACCATGCAGATTTTAAGTGAAAATTTCATTTATTTAACTAAAGTGGGAAGATGGTGAATTTTAAAATCTGAGCGGAAATTGAAATATTTTACCCCTAGAACGTTAAATTACGTTTTCTGGTGCACCTATGGGGTTATTAACTTAAATCTAACATATAAAAATTGTATTTAAGTATATTTAATAAAACCATGCAGATTTTAAGTGAAAATTTCATTTATTTAACTATAGTGGGAAGATGGTCAATTTTTAAATCTGAGCGGAAATTGAAATATTTTACCCCTACAACGTTAAATTACGTTTTCTGGTGCACCTATGGGGTTATTAACTTAAATCTAACATATAAAAATTGTATTTAAGTATATTTAATAAAACCATGCAGATTTTAAGTGAAAATTTCATTTATTTAACTAAAGTGGGAAGATGGTGAATTTTTAAATCTGAGCGGAAATTGAAATATCTTACCCCTAGAACGTTAAATTACGTTTTCTGGTGCACCTATGGGGTTATTAACTTAAATCTAATATTTAAAAATTGTAATTTAATATAATTAAAAAAACTCTTTAGTTTTAAAGTGAAAATTTTTTTTTTTAATTGTAGTGGAAAAAGGGTCAATTATTAAATCTGAGCGGAAATTGAAATATTTTACCCCTAGAACGTAAAATTACGTTTTCTGGTGTACCTATGGGGTTATTAACTTAAATCTAACATATAAAAATTGTAATTAAGTATATTTAATAAAACCATGCAGATTTTAAGTGAAAATTTCATTTATTTAACTAAAGTGGGAAGATGGTGAATTTTTAAATCTGAGCGGAAATTGAAATATTTTACCCCTAGAACGTTAAATAACGTTTTCTGGTGCACCTATGGGGTTATTAACTTAAATCTAACATATAAAAATTGTAATTTAATATATTTAAAAAAACTCTTTAGTTTTAAAGTGAAAATTTTTTTTATTTAATTGTAGTGGGAAAAGGGTCAATTATTAAATCTGAGCGGAAATTGATATATTTTACCCCTAGAACGTTAAAATTACGTTTTCTGGTGTACCTATGGGGTTAATAACTTAAATCTAACATATAAAAATTGTATTTAAGTATATTTTATAAAACCATGCAGATTTTAAGTGAAAATTTCATTTATTTAACTATAGTGGGAAGATGGTCAATTTTTAAATCTGAGCGGAAATTGAAATATTTTACCCCTAGAACGTTAAATTACGTTTTCTGGTGCACCTATGGGGTTATTAACTTAAATCTAACATATAAAAATTGTATTTAAGTATATTTAATAAAACCATGCAGATTTTAAGTGAAAATTTCATTTATTTAACTAAAGTGGGAAGATGGTGAATTTTTAAATCTGAGCGGAAATTGAAATATCTTACCCCTAGAACGTTAAATTACGTTATCTGGTGTACCTATGGGGTTAATAACTTAAATCTAACATATAAAAATTGTATTTAAGTATATTTAATAAAACCATGCAGATTTTAAGTGAAAATTTCATTTATTTAACTATAGTGGGAAGATGGTCATTTTTTAAATCTGAGCGGAAATTGAAATATTTTACCCCTAGAACGTTAAATTACGTTTTCTGGTGCACCTATTGGGTTATTAACTTAAATCTAATATTTAAAAATTGTAATTTAATATATTTAAAAAAACTCATTAGTTTTAAAGTGAAAATTTCATTTATTTAACTAAAGTGGGAAGATGGTGAATTTTTAAATCTGAGCGGAAATTGAAATATTTTACCCCTAGAACGTTAAATTACGTTTTCTGGTGCACCTATGGGGTTATTAACTTAAATCTAATATTTAAAAATTGTAATTTAATATAATTAAAAAAACTCTTTAGTTTTAAAGTGAAAATTTTTTTTTTTAATTGTAGTGGGAAAAGGGTCAATTATTAAATCTGAGCGGAAATTGAAATATTTTACCCCTAGAACGTTAAATTACGTTTTCTGGTGTACCTATGGGGTTATTAACTTAAATCTAACATATAAAAATTGTAATTAAGTATATTTAATAAAACCATGCAGATTTTAAGTGAAAATTTCATTTATTTAACTAAAGTGGGAAGATGGTGAATTTTTAAATCTGAGCGGAAATTGAAATATTTTACCCCTAGAACGTTAAATTACGTTTTCTGGTGCACCTATGGGGTTATTAACTTAAATCTAACATATAAAAATTGTATTTAAGTATATTTAATAAAACCATGCAGATTTTAAGTGAAAATTTCATTTATTTAACTAAAGTGGGAAGATGGTGAATTTTTAAATCTGAGCGGAAATTGAAATATTTTACCCCTAGAACGTTAAATTACGTTTTCTGGTGCACCTATGGGGTTATTAACTTAAATCTAACATATAAAAATTGTATTTAAGTATATTTAATAAAACCATGCAGATTTTAAGTGAAAATTTCATTTATTTAACTATAGTAAGAAGATGGTCAATTTTTAAATCTGAGCGGAAATTGAAATATTTTACCCCTAGAACGTTAAATTACGTTTTCTGGTGCACCTATGGGGTTATTAACTTAAATCTAATATTTAAAAATTGTAATTTAATATATTTAAAAAAACTCTTTAGTTTTAAAGTGAAAATTTCATTTATTTAACTAAAGTGGGAAGATGGTGAATTTTTAAATCTGAGCGGAAATTGAAATATTTTACCCCTAGAACGTTAAATTACGTTTTCTGGTGCACCTATGGGGTTATTAACTTAAATCTAACATATAAAAATTGTAATTAAGTATATTTAATAAAACCATGCAGATTTTAAGTGAAAATTTCATTTATTTAACTAAAGTGGGAAGATGGTGAATTTTTAAATCTGAGCGGAAATTGAAATATTTTACCCCTAGAACGTTAAATTACGTTTTCTGGTGCACCTATGGGGTTATTAACTTAAATCTAACATATAAAAATTGTATTTAAGTATATTTAATAAAACCATGCAGATTTTAAGTGAAAATTTCATTTATTTAACTATAGTGGGAAGATGGTCATTTTTTAAATCTGAGCGGAAATTGAAATATTTTACCCCTAGAACGTTAAATTACGTTTTCTGGTGCACCTATTGGGTTATTAACTTAAATCTAATATTTAAAAATTGTAATTTAATATATTTAAAAAAACTCATTAGTTTTAAAGTGAAAATTTCATTTATTTAACTAAAGTGGGAAGATGGTGAATTTTTAAATCTGAGCGGAAATTGAAATATTTTACCCCTAGAACGTTAAATTACGTTTTCTGGTGCACCTATGGGGTTATTAACTTAAATCTAATATTTAAAAATTGTAATTTAATATATTTAAAAAACTCTTTAGTTTTAAAGTGAAAATTTCATTTATTTAACTAAAGTGGGAAGATGGTGAATTTTTAAATCTGAGCGGAAATTGAAATATTTTACCCCTAGAACGTTAAATTACGTTTTCTGGTGCACCTATGGGGTTATTAACTTAAATCTAACATATAAAAATTGTAATTAAGTATATTTAATAAAACCATGCAGATTTTAAGTGAAAATTTCATTTATTTAACTAAAGTGGGAAGATGGTGAATTTTTAAATCTGAGCGGAAATTGAAATATTTTGCCCCTAGAACGTTAAATTACGTTTTCTGGTGCACCTATTGGGTTATTAACTTAAATCTAATATTTAAAAATTGTAATTTAATATATTTAAAAAAACTCATTAGTTTTAAAGTGAAAATTTCATTTATTTAACTAAAGTGGGAAGATGGTGAATTTTTTAATCTGATCGGAAATTGAAATATTTTACCCCTAGAACGTTAAATTACGTTTTCTGGTGCACCTATGGGGTTATTAACTTAAATCTAACATTTAAAAATTGTAATTAAGTATATTTAATAAAACCATGCAGATTTTAAGTGAAAATTTCATTTATTTAACTAAAGTGGGAAGATGGTGAATTTTTTAAATCTGAGCGGAAATTGAAATATCTTACCCCTAGAACGTTAAATTACGTTTTCTGGTGCACCTATGGGGTTATTAACTTAAATCTAATATTTAAAAATTGTAATTTAATATAATTAAAAAAACTCTTTAGTTTTAAAGTGAAAATTTTTTTTTTTAATTGTAGTGGGAAAAGGGTCAATTATTAAATCTGAGCGGAAATTGAAATATTTTACCCCTAGAACGTTAAATTACGTTTTCTGGTGTACCTATGGAGTTATTAACTTAAATCTAACATATAAAAATTGTATTTAAGTATATTTAATAAAACCATGCAGATTTTAAGTGAAAATTTCATTTATTTAACTAAAGTGGGAAGATGGTGAATTTTAAAATCTGAGCGGAAATTGAAATATTTTACCCCCTAGAACGTTAAATTACGTTTTCTGGTGCACCTATGGGGTTATTAACTTAAATCTAACATATAAAAATTGTATTTAAGTATATTTAATAAAACCATGCAGATTTTAAGTGAAAATTTCATTTATTTAACTATAGTGGGAAGATGGTCAATTTTTAAATCTGAGCGGAAATTGAAATATTTTACCCCTAGAACGTTAAATTACGTTTTCTGGTGCACCTATGGGGTTATTAACTTAAATCTAACATATAAAAATTGTATTTAAGTATATTTAATAAAACCATGCAGATTTTAAGTGAAAATTTCATTTATTTAACTAAAGTGGGAAGATGGTGAATTTTTAAATCTGAGCGGAAATTGAAATATCTTACCCCTAGAACGTTAAATTACGTTTTCTGGTGCACCTATGGGGTTATTAACTTAAATCTAATATTTAAAAATTGTAATTTAATATAATTAAAAAAACTCTTTAGTTTTAAAGTGAAAATTTTTTTTTTTAATTGTAGTGGGAAAAGGGTCAATTATTAAATCTGAGCGGAAATTGAAATATTTTACCCCTAGAACGTAAAATTACGTTTTCTGGTGTACCTATGGGGTTATTAACTTAAATCTAACATATAAAAATTGTAATTAAGTATATTTAATAAAACCATGCAGATTTTAAGTGAAAATTTCATTTATTTAACTAAAGTGGGAAGATGGTGAATTTTTAAATCTGAGCGGAAATTGAAATATTTTACCCCTAGAACGTTAAATTACGTTTTCTGGTGCACCTATGGGGTTATTAACTTAAATCTAATATTTAAAAATTGTAATTTAATATAATTAAAAAAAACTCTTTAGTTTTAAAGTGAAAATTTTTTTTTTTAATTGTAGTGGGAAAAGGGTCAATTTTTAAATCTGAGCGGAAATTGAAATATTTTACCCCTAGAACGTTAAATTACGTTTTCTGGTGCACCTATGGGGTTATTAACTTAAATCTAACATATAAAAATTGTATTTAAGTATATTTAATAAAACCATGCAGATTTTAAGTGAAAATTTCATTTATTTAACTAAAGTGGGAAGATGGTGAATTTTTAAATCTGAGCGGAAATTGAAATATTTTACCCCTAGAACGTTAAATTACGTTTTCTGGTGCACCTATGGGGTTATTAACTTAAATCTAATATTTAAAAATTGTAATTTAATATATTTAAAAAAACTCATTAGTTTTAAAGTGAAAATTTCATTTATTTAACTAAAGTGGGAAGATGGTGAATTTTTTAATCTGATCGGAAATTGAAATATTTTACCCCTAGAACGTTAAATTACGTTTTCTGGTGCACCTATGGGGTTATTAACTTAAATCTAACATATAAAAATTGTATTTAAGTATATTTATCAAAACCATGCAGATTTTAAGTGAAAATTTCATTTATTTAACTATAGTGGGAAGATGGTCATTTTTTAAATCTGAGCGGAAATTGAAATATTTTACCCCTAGAACGTTAAATTACGTTTTCTGGTGCACCTATGGGGTTATTAACTTAAATCTAATATTTAAAAATTGTAATTTAATATAATTAAAAAAACTCTTTAGTTTTAAAGTGAAAATTTTTTTTTTTAATTGTAGTGGGAAAAGGGTCAATTATTAAATCTGAGCGGAAATTGAAATATTTTACCCCTAGAACGTTAAATTACGTTTTCTGGTGTACCTATGGGGTTATTAACTTAAATCTAACATATAAAAATTGTAATTAAGTATATTTAATAAAACCATGCAGATTTTAAGTGAAAATTTCATTTATTTAACTATAGTGGGAAGATGGTCAATTTTTAAATCTGAGCGGAAATTGAAATATTTTACCCCTAGAACTTTAAATTACGTTTTCTGGTGCACCTATGGGGTTATTAACTTAAATCTAATATTTAAAAATTGTAATTTAATATATTTAAAAAAACTCTTTAGTTTTAAAGTGAAAATTTCATTTATTTAACTAAAGTGGGAAGATGGTGAATTTTTAAATCTGAGCCGAAATTGAAATATTTTACCCCTAGAACGTTAAATTACGTTTTCTGGTGCACCTATGGGGTTATTAACTTAAATCTAATATTTAAAAATTGTAATTTAATATAATTAAAAAAACTCTTTAGTTTTAAAGTGAAAATTTTTTTTTTTAATTGTAGTGGGAAAAGGGTCAATTATTAAATCTGAGCGGAAATTGAAATATTTTACCCCTAGAACGTTAAATTACGTTTTCTGGTGTACCTATGGAGTTATTAACTTAAATCTAACATATAAAAATTGTATTTAAGTATATTTAATAAAACCATGCAGATTTTAAGTGAAAATTTCATTTATTTAACTAAAGTGGGAAGATGGTGAATTTTTAAATCTGAGCGGAAATTGAAAATATTTTACCCCTAGAACGTTAAATTACGTTTTCTGGTGCACCTATGGGGTTATTAACTTAAATCTAACATATAAAAATTGTATTTAAGTATATTTAATAAAACCATGCAGATTTTAAGTGAAAATTTCATTTATTTAACTATAGTGGGAAGATGGTCAATTTTTAAATCTGAGCGGAAATTGAAATATTTTACCCCTAGAACGTTAAATTACGTTTTCTGGTGCACCTTTGGGGTTATTAACTTAAATCTAACATATAAAAATTGTATTTAAGTATATTTAATAAAACCATGCAGATTTTAAGTGAAAATTTCATTTATTTAACTAAAGTGGGAAGATGGTGAATTTTTAAATCTGAGCGGAAATTGAAATATCTTACCCCTAGAACGTTAAATTACGTTTTCTGGTGCACCTATGGGGTTATTAACTTAAATCTAATATTTAAAAATTGTAATTTAATATAATTAAAAAAACTCTTTAGTTTTTAAAGTGAAAATTTTTTTTTTTAATTGTAGTGGGAAAAGGGTCAATTATTAAATCTGAGCGGAAATTGAAATATTTTACCCCTAGAACGTAAAATTACGTTTTCTGGTGTACCTATGGGGTTATTAACTTAAATCTAACATATAAAAATTGTAATTAAGTATATTTAATAAAACCATGCAGATTTTAAGTGAAAATTTCATTTATTTAACTAAAGTGGGAAGATGGTGAATTTTTAAATCTGAGCGGAAATTGAAATATTTTACCCCTAGAACGTTAAATAACGTTTTCTGGTGCACCTATGGGGTTATTAACTTAAATCTAACATATAAAAATTGTAATTTAATATATTTAAAAAAACTCTTTAGTTTTAAAGTGAAAATTTTTTTTATTTAATTGTAGTGGGAAAAGGGTCAATTATTAAATCTGAGCGGAAATTGATATATTTTACCCCTAGAACGTTAAATTACGTTTTCTGGTGTACCTATGGGGTTAATAACTTAAATCTAACATATAAAAATTGTATTTAAGTATATTTTATAAAACCATGCAGATTTTAAGTGAAAATTTCATTTATTTAACTATAGTGGGAAGATGGTCAATTTTTAAATCTGAGCGGAAATTGAAATATTTTACCCCTAGAACGTTAAATTACGTTTTCTGGTGCACCTATGATTATTAACTTAAATCTAACATATAAAAATTGTAATTAAGTATATTTAATAAAACCATGCAGATTTTAAGTGAAAATTTCATTTATTTAACTAAAGTGGGAAGATGGTGAATTTTTAAATCTGAGCGGAAATTGAAATATTTTACCCCTAGAACGTTAAATTACGTTTTCTGGTGCACCTATGGGGTTATTAACTTAAATCTAACATATAAAAATTGTATTTAAGTATATTTAATAAAACCATGCAGATTTTAAGTGAAAATTTCATTTATTTAACTATAGTGGGAAGATGGTCAATTTTTAAATCTGAGCGGAAATTGAAATATTTTACCCCTAGAACGTTAAATTACGTTTTCTGGTGCACCTATGGGGTTATTAACTTAAATCTAATATTTAAAAATTGTAATTTAATATAATTAAAAAAACTCTTTAGTTTTAAAGTGAAAATTTCATTTATTTAACTAAAGTGGGAAGATGGTGAATTTTTAAATCTGAGCGGAAATTGAAATATTTTACCCCTAGAACGTTAAATTACGTTTTCTGGTGCACCTATGGGGTTATTAACTTAAATCTAACATATAAAAATTGTAATTAAGTATATTTAATAAAACCATGCAGATTTTAAGTGAAAATTTCATTTATTTAACTAAAGTGGGAAGATGGTGAATTTTTAAATCTGAGCGGAAATTGAAATATTTTACCCCTAGAACGTTAAATTACGTTTTCTGGTGTACCTATGGAGTTATTAACTTAAATCTAACATATAAAAATTGTATTTAAGTATATTTAATAAAACCATGCAGATTTTAAGTGAAAATTTCATTTATTTAACTAAAGTGGGAAGATGGTGAATTTTTAAATCTGAGCGGAAATTGAAATATTTTACCCCTAGAACGTTAAATTACGTTTTCTGGTGCACCTATGGGGTTATTAACTTAAATCTAACATATAAAAATTGTATTTAAGTATATTTAATAAAACCATGCAGATTTTAAGTGAAAATTTCATTTATTTAACTATAGTGGGAAGATGGTCAATTTTTAAATCTGAGCGGAAATTGATATATTTTACCCCTAGAACGTTAAATTACGTTTTCTGGTGCACCTATGGGGTTATTAACTTAAATCTAACATATAAAAATTGTATTTAAGTATATTTAATAAAACCATGCAGATTTTAAGTGAAAATTTCATTTATTTAACTAAAGTGGGAAGATGGTGAATTTTTAAATCTGAGCGGAAATTGAAATATTTTACCCCTAGAACGTTAAATTACGTTTTCTGGTGCACCTATGGGGTTATTAATTTAAATCTAACATATAAAAATTGTAATTAAGTATATTTAATAAAACCATGCAGATTTTAAGTGAAAATTTCATTTATTTAACTAAAGTGGGAAGATGGTGAATTTTTAAATCTGAGCGGAAATTGAAATATTTTACCCCTAGAACGTTAAATTACGTTTTCTGGTGTACCTATGGAGTTATTAACTTAAATCTAACATATAAAAATTGTATTTAAGTATATTTAATAAAACCATGCAGATTTTAAGTGAAAATTTCATTTATTTAACTAAAGTGGGAAGATGGTGAATTTTTAAATCTGAGCGGAAATTGAAATATTTTACCCCTAGAACGTTAAATTACGTTTTCTGGTGCACCTATGGGGTTATTAACTTAAATCTAACATATAAAAATTGTATTTAAGTATATTTAATAAAACCATGCAGATTTTAAGTGAAAATTTCATTTATTTAACTATAGTGGGAAGATGGTCAATTTTTAAATCTGAGCGGAAATTGATATATTTTACCCCTAGAACGTTAAATTACGTTTTCTGGTGCACCTATGGGGTTATTAACTTAAATCTAACATATAAAAATTGTATTTAAGTATATTTAATAAAACCATGCAGATTTTAAGTGAAAATTTCATTTATTTAACTAAAGTGGGAAGATGGTGAATTTTTAAATCTGAGCGGAAATTGAAATATCTTACCCCTAGAACGTTAAATTACGTTTTCTGGTGCACCTATGGGGTTATTAACTTAAATCTAATATTTAAAAATTGTAATTTAATATAATTAAAAAAACTCTTTAGTTTTAAAGTGAAAATTTTTTTTTTAATTGTAGTGGGAAAAGGGTCAATTATTAAATCTGAGCGGAAATTGAAATATTTTACCCCTAGAACGTTAAATTACTTTTTCTGGTGCACCTATGGGGTTATTAACTTAAATCTAACATATAAAAATTGTAATTAAGTATATTTAATAAAACCATGCAGATTTTAAGTGAAAATTTCATTTATTTAACTAAAGTGGGAAGATGGTGAATTTTTAAATCTGAGCGGAAATTGAAATATTTTACCCCTAGAACGTTAAATTACGTTTTCTGGTGCACCTATGGGGTTATTAACTTAAATCTAACATATAAAAATTGTATTTAAGTATATTTAATAAAACCATGCAGATTTTAAGTGAAAATTTCATTTATTTAACTAAAGTGGGAAGATGGTGAATTTTTAAATCTGAGCGGAAATTGAAATATTTTACCCCTAGAACGTTAAATTACGTTTTCTGGTGCACCTATGGGGTTATTAACTTAAATCTAACATATAAAAATTGTATTTAAGTATATTTAATAAAACCATGCAGATTTTAAGTGAAAATTTCATTTATTTAACTATAGTGGGAAGATGGTCAATTTTTAAATCTGAGCGGAAATTGAAATATTTTACCCCTAGAACGTTTAATTACGTTTTCTGGTGCACCTATGGGGTTATTAACTTAAATCTAACATATAAAAATTGTATTTAAGTATATTTAATAAAACCATGCAGATTTTAAGTGAAAATTTCATTTATTTAACTAAAGTGGGAAGATGGTGAATTTTTAAATCTGAGCGGAAATTGAAATATCTTACCCCTAGAACGTTAAATTACGTTTTCTGGTGCACCTATGGGGTTATTAACTTAAATCTAATATTTAAAAATTGTAATTTAATATAATTAAAAAAACTCTTTAGTTTTAAAGTGAAAATTTTTTTTTTTAATTGTAGTGGGAAAAGGGTCAATTATTAAATCTGAGCGGAAATTGAAATATTTAACCCCTAGAACGTAAAATTACGTTTTCTGGTGTACCTATGGGGTTATTAACTTAAATCTAACATATAAAAATTGTAATTAAGTATATTTAATAAAACCATGCAGATTTTAAGTGAAAATTTCATTTATTTAACTAAAGTGGGAAGATGGTGAATTTTTAATTCTGAGCGGAAATTGAAATATTTTACCCCTAGAACGTTAAATTACGTTTTCTGGTGCACCTATGGGGTTATTAACTTAAATCTAACATATAAAAATTGTAATTTAATATATTTAAAAAAACTCTTTAGTTTTAAAGTGAAAATTTTTTTTATTTAATTGTAGTGGGAAAAGGGTGAATTTTTAAATCTGAGCGGAAATTGAAATATTTTACCCCTAGAACGTTAAATTACGTTTTCTGGTGCACCTATTGGGTTATTAACTTAAATCTAATATTTAAAAATTGTAATTTAATATATTTAAAAAAACTCATTAGTTTTAAAGTGAAAATTTCATTTATTTAACTAAAGTGGGAAGATGGTGAATTTTTTAATCTGATCGGAAATTGAAATATTTTACCCCTAGAACGTTAAATTACGTTTTCTGGTGCACCTATGGGGTTATTAACTTAAATCTAACATATAAAAATTGTAATTAAGTATATTTAATAAAACCATGCAGATTTTAAGTGAAAATTTCATTTATTTAACTAAAGTGGGAAGATGGTGAATTTTTAAATCTGAGCGGAAATTGAAATATTTTACCCCTAGAACGTTAAATTACGTTTTCTGGTGCACCTATGGGGTTATTAACTTAAATCTAACATATAAAAATTGTATTTAAGTATATTTAATAAAACCATGCAGATTTTAAGTGAAAATTTCATTTATTTAACTATAGTGGGAAGATGGTCAATTTTTAAATCTGAGCGGAAATTGAAATATTTTACCCCTAGAACGTTAAATTACGTTTTCTGGTGCACCTATGGGGTTATTAACTTAAATCTAATATTTAAAAATTGTAATTTAATATAATTAAAAAAACTCTTTAGTTTTAAAGTGAAAATTTCATTTATTTAACTAAAGTGGGAAGATGGTGAATTTTTAAATCTGAGCGGAAATTGAAATATTTTACCCCTAGAACGTTAAATTACGTTTTCTGGTGCACCTATGGGGTTATTAACTTAAATCTAACATATAAAAATTGTAATTAAGTATATTTAATAAAACCATGCAGATTTTAAGTGAAAATTTCATTTATTTAACTAAAGTGGGAAGATGGTGAATTTTTAAATCTGAGCGGAAATTGAAATATTTTACCCCTAGAACGTTAAATTACGTTTTCTGGTGTACCTATGGAGTTATTAACTTAAATCTAACATATAAAAATTGTATTTAAGTATATTTAATAAAACCATGCAGATTTTAAGTGAAAATTTCATTTATTTAACTAAAGTGGGAAGATGGTGAATTTTTAAATCTGAGCGGAAATTGAAATATTTTACCCCTAGAACGTTAAATTACGTTTTCTGGTGCACCTATGGGGTTATTAACTTAAATCTAACATATAAAAATTGTATTTAAGTATATTTAATAAAACCATGCAGATTTTAAGTGAAAATTTCATTTATTTAACTATAGTGGGAAGATGGTCAATTTTTAAATCTGAGCGGAAATTGATATATTTTACCCCTAGAACGTTAAATTACGTTTTCTGGTGCACCTATGGGGTTATTAACTTAAATCTAACATATAAAAATTGTATTTAAGTATATTTAATAAAACCATGCAGATTTTAAGTGAAAATTTCATTTATTTAACTAAAGTGGGAAGATGGTGAATTTTTAAATCTGAGCGGAAATTGAAATATTTTACCCCTAGAACGTTAAATTACGTTTTCTGGTGCACCTATGGGGTTATTAATTTAAATCTAACATATAAAAATTGTAATTAAGTATATTTAATAAAACCATGCAGATTTTAAGTGAAAATTTCATTTATTTAACTAAAGTGGGAAGATGGTGAATTTTTAAATCTGAGCGGAAATTGAAATATTTTACCCCTAGAACGTTAAATTACGTTTTCTGGTGTACCTATGGAGTTATTAACTTAAATCTAACATATAAAAATTGTATTTAAGTATATTTAATAAAACCATGCAGATTTTAAGTGAAAATTTCATTTATTTAACTAAAGTGGGAAGATGGTGAATTTTTAAATCTGAGCGGAAATTGAAATATTTTACCCCTAGAACGTTAAATTACGTTTTCTGGTGCACCTATGGGGTTATTAACTTAAATCTAACATATAAAAATTGTATTTAAGTATATTTAATAAAACCATGCAGATTTTAAGTGAAAATTTCATTTATTTAACTATAGTGGGAAGATGGTCAATTTTTAAATCTGAGCGGAAATTGATATATTTTACCCCTAGAACGTTAAATTACGTTTTCTGGTGCACCTATGGGGTTATTAACTTAAATCTAACATATAAAAATTGTATTTAAGTATATTTAATAAAACCATGCAGATTTTAAGTGAAAATTTCATTTATTTAACTAAAGTGGGAAGATGGTGAATTTTTAAATCTGAGCGGAAATTGAAATATCTTACCCCTAGAACGTTAAATTACGTTTTCTGGTGCACCTATGGGGTTATTAACTTAAATCTAATATTTAAAAATTGTAATTTAATATAATTAAAAAAACTCTTTAGTTTTAAAGTGAAAATTTTTTTTTTAATTGTAGTGGGAAAAGGGTCAATTATTAAATCTGAGCGGAAATTGAAATATCTTACCCCTAGAACGTTAAATTACGTTTTCTGGTGCACCTATGGGGTTATTAACTTAAATCTAATATTTAAAAATTGTAATTTAATATAATTAAAAAAACTCTTTAGTTTTAAAGTGAAAATTTTTTTTTTTAATTGTAGTGGGAAAAGGGGTCAATTATTAAATCTGAGCGGAAATTGAAATATTTAACCCCTAGAACGTAAAATTACGTTTTCTGGTGTACCTATGGGGTTATTAACTTAAATCTAACATATAAAAATTGTAATTAAGTATATTTAATAAAACCATGCAGATTTTAAGTGAAAATTTCATTTATTTAACTAAAGTGGGAAGATGGTGAATTTTTAAATCTGAGCGGAAATTGAAATATTTTACCCCTAGAACGTTAAATTACGTTTTCTGGTGTACCTATGGAGTTATTAACTTAAATCTAACATATAAAAATTGTATTTAAGTATATTTAATAAAACCATGCAGATTTTAAGTGAAAATTTCATTTATTTAACTAAAGTGGGAAGATGGTGAATTTTTAAATCTGAGCGGAAATTGAAATATTTTACCCCTAGAACGTTAAATTACGTTTTCTGGTGCACCTATGGGGTTATTAACTTAAATCTAACATATAAAAATTGTATTTAAGTATATTTAATAAAACCATGCAGATTTTAAGTGAAAATTTCATTTATTTAACTATAGTGGGAAGATGGTCAATTTTTAAATCTGAGCGGAAATTGATATATTTTACCCCTAGAACGTTAAATTACGTTTTCTGGTGCACCTATGGGGTTATTAACTTAAATCTAACATATAAAAATTGTATTTAAGTATATTTAATAAAACCATGCAGATTTTAAGTGAAAATTTCATTTATTTAACTAAAGTGGGAAGATGGTGAATTTTTAAATCTGAGCGGAAATTGAAATATCTTACCCCTAGAACGTTAAATTACGTTTTCTGGTGCACCTATGGGGTTATTAACTTAAATCTAATATTTAAAAATTGTAATTTAATATAATTAAAAAAACTCTTTAGTTTTAAAGTGAAAATTTTTTTTTTAATTGTAGTGGGAAAAGGGTCAATTATTAAATCTGAGCGGAAATTGAAATATTTTACCCCTAGAACGTTAAATTACTTTTTCTGGTGCACCTATGGGGTTATTAACTTAAATCTAACATATAAAAATTGTAATTAAGTATATTTAATAAAACCATGCAGATTTTAAGTGAAAATTTCATTTATTTAACTAAAGTGGGAAGATGGTGAATTTTTAAATCTGAGCGGAAATTGAAATATTTTACCCCTAGAACGTTAAATTACGTTTTCTGGTGCACCTATGGGGTTATTAACTTAAATCTAACATATAAAAATTGTATTTAAGTATATTTAATAAAACCATGCAGATTTTAAGTGAAAATTTCATTTATTTAACTAAAGTGGGAAGATGGTGAATTTTTAAATCTGAGCGGAAATTGAAATATTTTACCCCTAGAACGTTAAATTACGTTTTCTGGTGCACCTATGGGGTTATTAACTTAAATCTAACATATAAAAATTGTATTTAAGTATATTTAATAAAACCATGCAGATTTTAAGTGAAAATTTCATTTATTTAACTATAGTGGGAAGATGGTCAATTTTTAAATCTGAGCGGAAATTGAAATATTTTACCCCTAGAACGTTTAATTACGTTTTCTGGTGCACCTATGGGGTTATTAACTTAAATCTAACATATAAAAATTGTATTTAAGTATATTTAATAAAACCATGCAGATTTTAAGTGAAAATTTCATTTATTTAACTAAAGTGGGAAGATGGTGAATTTTTAAATCTGAGCGGAAATTGAAATATCTTACCCCTAGAACGTTAAATTACGTTTTCTGGTGCACCTATGGGGTTATTAACTTAAATCTAATATTTAAAAATTGTAATTTAATATAATTAAAAAAACTCTTTAGTTTTAAAGTGAAAATTTTTTTTTTTAATTGTAGTGGGAAAAGGGTCAATTATTAAATCTGAGCGGAAATTGAAATATTTAACCCCTAGAACGTAAAATTACGTTTTCTGGTGTACCTATGGGGTTATTAACTTAAATCTAACATATAAAAATTGTAATTAAGTATATTTAATAAAACCATGCAGATTTTAAGTGAAAATTTCATTTATTTAACTAAAGTGGGAAGATGGTGAATTTTTAATTCTGAGCGGAAATTGAAATATTTTACCCCTAGAACGTTAAATTACGTTTTCTGGTGCACCTATGGGGTTATTAACTTAAATCTAACATATAAAAATTGTAATTTAATATATTTAAAAAAACTCTTTAGTTTTAAAGTGAAAATTTTTTTTATTTAATTGTAGTGGGAAAAGGGTGAATTTTTAAATCTGAGCGGAAATTGAAATATTTTACCCCTAGAACGTTAAATTACGTTTTCTGGTGCACCTATTGGGTTATTAACTTAAATCTAATATTTAAAAATTGTAATTTAATATATTTAAAAAAACTCATTAGTTTTAAAGTGAAAATTTCATTTATTTAACTAAAGTGGGAAGATGGTGAATTTTTTAATCTGATCGGAAATTGAAATATTTTACCCCTAGAACGTTAAATTACGTTTTCTGGTGCACCTATGGGGTTATTAACTTAAATCTAACATATAAAAATTGTAATTAAGTATATTTAATAAAACCATGCAGATTTTAAGTGAAAATTTCATTTATTTAACTAAAGTGGGAAGATGGTGAATTTTTAAATCTGAGCGGAAATTGAAATATTTTACCCCTAGAACGTTAAATTACGTTTTCTGGTGCACCTATGGGGTTATTAACTTAAATCTAACATATAAAAATTGTATTTAAGTATATTTAATAAAACCATGCAGATTTTAAGTGAAAATTTCATTTATTTAACTATAGTGGGAAGATGGTGAATTTTTAAATCTGAGCGGAAATTGAAATATTTTACCCCTAGAACGTTAAATTACGTTTTCTGGTGCACCTATGGGGTTATTAACTTAAATCTAACATATAAAAATTGTATTTAAGTATATTTAATAAAACCATGCAGATTTTAAGTGAAAATTTCATTTATTTAACTAAAGTGGGAAGATGGTGAATTTTTAAATCTGAGCGGAAATTGAAATATCTTACCCCTAGAACGTTAAATTACGTTTTCTGGTGCACCTATGGAGTTATTAACTTAAATCTAATATTTAAAAATTGTAATTTAATATAATTAAAAAAACTCTTTAGTTTTAAAGTGAAAATTTTTTTTTTTAATTGTAGTGGGAAAAGGGT
The DNA here is from genome assembly GCF_020882245.1 of Rhopalosiphum padi. NCBI lineage: Eukaryota > Metazoa > Arthropoda > Insecta > Hemiptera > Aphididae > Rhopalosiphum > Rhopalosiphum padi. The sequence goes on along the minus strand of NW_026869996.1, from coordinate 6,011,315 downwards.
CAATTATTAAATCTGAGCGGAAATTGATATATTTTACCCCTAGAACGTTAAATTACGTTTTCTGGTGCACCTATGGGGTTATTAACTTAAATCTAACATATAAAAATTGTATTTAAGTATATTTAATAAAACCATGCAGATTTTAAGTGAAAATTTCATTTATTTAACTAAAGTGGGAAGATGGTGAATTTTTAAATCTGAGCGGAAATTGAAATATCTTACCCCTAGAACGTTAAATTACGTTTCTGGTGTACCTATGGGGTTAATAACTTAAATCTAACATATAAAAATTGTATTTAAGTATATTTAATAAAACCATGCAGATTTTAAGTGAAAATTTCATTTATTTAACTATAGTGGGAAGATGGTCAATTTTTAAATCTGAGCGGAAATTGAAATATTTTACCCCTAGAACGTTAAATTACTTTTTCTAGTGCACCTATGGGTTTATTAACTTAAATCTAACATATAAAAATTGTAATTAAGTATATTTAATAAAACCATGCAGATTTTAAGTGAAAATTTCATTTATTTAACTAAAGTGGGAAGATGGTGAATTTTTAAATCTGAGCGGAAATTGAAATATCTTACCCCTAGAACGTTAAATTACGTTTTCTGGTGCACCTATGGGGTTATTAACTTAAATCTAATATTTAAAAATTGTAATTTAATATAATTAAAAAAACTCTTTAGTTTTAAAGTGAAAATTTTTTTTTTTAATTGTAGTGGGAAAAGGGGTCAATTATTAAATCTGAGCGGAAATTGATATATTTTACCCCTAGAACATTAAATTACGTTTTCTGGTGCACCCATGGGGTTATTAACTTAAATCTAATATTTAAAAATTGTAATTTAATATATTTAAAAAAACTCTTTAGTTTTAAAGTGAAAAATTTTTTTATTTAATTGTATTGGGAAAAGGGTCAATTATTAAATCTGAGCGGAAATTGATATATTTTACCCCTAGAACGTTAAATTACGTTTTCTGGTGCACCTATGGGGTTATTTACTTAAATCTAATATTTAAAAATTGTAATTTAATATATTTAAAAAAAACTCATTAGTTTTAAAGTGAAAATTTCATTTATTTAACTAAAGTGGGAAGATGGTGAATTTTTAAATCTCAGCGGAAATTGAAATATTTTACCCCTAGAACATTAAATTACGTTTTCTGGTGCACCCATGGGGTTATTAACTTAAATCTAATATTTAAAAATTGTAATTTAATATATTTAAAAAAACTCTTTAGTTTTAAAGTGAAAATTTTTTTTTTTAATTGTAGTGGGAAAAGGGTCAATTATTAAATCTGAGCGGAAATTGAAATATTTAACCCCTAGAACGTAAAATTACGTTTTCTGGTGTACCTATGGGGTTATTAACTTAAATCTAACATATAAAAATTGTAATTAAGTATATTTAATAAAACCATGCAGATTTTAAGTGAAAATTTCATTTATTTAACTAAAGTGGGAAGATGGTGAATTTTTAATTCTGAGCGGAAATTGAAATATTTTACCCCTAGAACGTTAAATTACGTTTTCTGGTGCACCTATGGGGTTATTAACTTAAATCTAACATATAAAAATTGTAATTTAATATATTTAAAAAAACTCTTTAGTTTTAAAGTGAAAATTTTTTTTATTTAATTGTAGTGGGAAAAGGGTGAATTTTTAAATCTGAGCGGAAATTGAAATATTTTACCCCTAGAACGTTAAATTACGTTTTCTGGTGCACCTATTGGGTTATTAACTTAAATCTAATATTTAAAAATTGTAATTTAATATATTTAAAAAAACTCATTAGTTTTAAAGTGAAAATTTCATTTATTTAACTAAAGTGGGAAGATGGTGAATTTTTAAATCTGAGCGGAAATTGAAATATTTTACCCTTAGAACGTTAAATTACGTTTTCTGGTGCACCTATGGGGTTATTAACTTAAATCTAATATTTAAAAATTGTAATTTAATATATTTAAAAAAACTCTTTAGTTTTAAAGTGAAAAATTTTTTTATTTAATTGTATTGGGAAAAGGATCAATTATTAAATCTGAGCGGAAATTGATATATTTTACCCCTAGAACGTTAAATTACGTTTTCTGGTGTACCTATGGGGTTATTAACTTAAATCTAACATATAAAAATTGTATTTAAGTATATTTAATAAAACCATGCAGATTTTCAGTGAAAATTTCATTTATTTAACTATAGTGGGAAGATGGTCAATTTTTAAATCTGAGCGGAAATTGAAATATTTTACCCCTAGAACGTTAAATTACGTTTTCTGGTGCACCTATGGGGTTATTAAATTAAATCTAATATTTAAAAATTGTAATTTAATATATTTAAAAAAACTCTTTAGTTTTAAAGTGAAAATTTCATTTATTTAACTAAAGTGGGAAGATGGTCAATTTTTAAATCTGAGCGGAAATTGAAATATTTTACCCCTAGAACGTTAAATTACGTTTTCTGGTGCACCTATGGGGTTATTAACTTAAATCTAACATATAAAAATTGTAATTAAGTATATTTAATAAAACCATGCAGATTTTAAGTGAAAATTTCATTTATTTAACTAAAGTGGGAAGATGGTGAATTTTTAAATCTGAGCGGAAATTGAAATATTTTACCCCTAGAACGTTAAATTACGTTTTCTGGTGCACCTATGGGGTTATTAACTTAAATCTAACATATAAAAATTGTATTTAAGTATATTTAATAAAACCATGCAGATTTTAAGTGAAAATTTCATTTATTTAACTATAGTGGGAAGATGGTCAATTGTTAAATCTGAGCGGAAATTGAAATATTTTACCCCTAGAACGTTAAATTACGTTTTCTGGTGCACCTATGGGGTTATTAACTTAAATCTAATATTTAAAAATTGTAATTTAATATAATTAAAAAAACTCTTTAGTTTTAAAGTGAAAATTTCATTTATTTAACTAAAGTGGGAAGATGGTGAATTTTTAAATCTGAGCGGAAATTGAAATATTTTACCCCTAGAACGTTAAATTACGTTTTCTGGTGTACCTATGGAGTTATTAACTTAAATCTAACATATAAAAATTGTATTTAAGTATATTTAATAAAACCATGCAGATTTTAAGTGAAAATTTCATTTATTTAACTAAAGTGGGAAGATGGTGAATTTTTAAATCTGAGCGGAAATTGAAATATTTTACCCCTAGAACGTTAAATTACGTTTTCTGGTGCACCTATGGGGTTATTAACTTAAATCTAACATATAAAAATTGTATTTAAGTATATTTAATAAAACCATGCAGATTTTAAGTGAAAATTTCATTTATTTAACTATAGTGGGAAGATGGTCAATTTTTAAATCTGAGCGGAAATTGATATATTTTACCCCTAGAACGTTAAATTACGTTTTCTGGTGCACCTATGGGGTTATTAACTTAAATCTAACATATAAAAATTGTATTTAAGTATATTTAATAAAACCATGCAGATTTTAAGTGAAAATTTCATTTATTTAACTAAAGTGGGAAGATGGTGAATTTTTAAATCTGAGCGGAAATTGAAATATCTTACCCCTAGAACGTTAAATTACGTTTTCTGGTGCATCTATGGGGTTATTAACTTAAATCTAATATTTAAAAATTGTAATTTAATATAATTAAAAAAACTCTTTAGTTTTAAAGTGAAAATTTTTTTTTTAATTGTAGTGGGAAAAGGGTCAATTATTAAATCTGAGCGGAAATTGAAATATTTTACCCCTAGAACGTTAAATTACTTTTTCTGGTGCACCTATGGGGTTATTAACTTAAATCTAACATATAAAAATTGTAATTAAGTATATTTAATAAAACCATGCAGATTTTAAGTGAAAATTTCATTTATTTAACTAAAGTGGGAAGATGGTGAATTTTTAAATCTGAGCGGAAATTGAAATATTTTACCCCTAGAACGTTAAATTACGTTTTCTGGTGCACCTATGGGGTTATTAACTTAAATCTAACATATAAAAATTGTATTTAAGTATATTTAATAAAACCATGCAGATTTTAAGTGAAAATTTCATTTATTTAACTAAAGTGGGAAGATGGTGAATTTTTAAATCTGAGCGGAAATTGAAATATCTTACCCCTAGAACGTTAAATTACGTTTTCTGGTGCACCTATGGGGTTATTAACTTAAATCTAATATTTAAAAATTGTAATTTAATATAATTAAAAAAACTCTTTAGTTTTAAAGTGAAAATTTTTTTTTTTAATTGTAGTGGGAAAAGGGTCAATTATTAAATCTGAGCGGAAATTGATATATTTTACCCCTAGAACGTTAAATTACGTTTTCTGGTGCACCTATGGGGTTATTAACTTAAATCTAACATATAAAAATTGTATTTAAGTATATTTAATAAAACCATGCAGATTTTAAGTGAAAATTTCATTTATTTAACTAAAGTGGGAAGATGGTGAATTTTTAAATCTGAGCGGGAAATTGAAATATCTTACCCCTAGAACGTTAAATTACGTTTCTGGTGTACCTATGGGGTTAATAACTTAAATCTAACATATAAAAATTGTATTTAAGTATATTTAATAAACCATGCAGATTTTAAGTGAAAATTTCATTTATTTAACTATAGTGGGAAGATGGTCAATTTTTAAATCTGAGCGGAAATTGAAATATTTTACCCCTAGAACGTTAAATTACTTTTTCTAGGTGCACCTATGGGTTTATTAACTTAAATCTAACATATAAAAAATTGTAATTAAGTATATTTAATAAAACCATGCAGATTTTAAGTGAAAATTTCATTTATTTAACTAAAGTGGGAAGATGGTGAATTTTTAAATCTGAGCGGAAATTGAAATATCTTACCCCTAGAACGTTAAATTACGTTTTCTGGTGCACCTATGGGGTTTATTAACTTAAATCTAATATTTAAAAATTGTAATTTAATATAATTAAAAAAACTCTTTAGTTTTAAAGTGAAAATTTTTTTTTTTAATTGTAGTGGGAAAAGGGTCAATTATTAAATCTGAGCGGAAATTGATATATTTTACCCCTAGAACATTAAATTACGTTTTCTGGTGCACCATGGGGTTATTAACTTAAATCTAATATTTAAAAATTGTAATTTAATATATTTAATAAAACCATGCAGATTTTTAAGTGAAAATTTCATTTATTTTAACTATAGTGGGAAGATGGTCAATTTTTAAATCTGAGCGGAAATTGATATATTTTACCCCTAGAACGTTAAATTACGTTTTCTGGTGCACCTATGGGGTTATTAACTTAAATCTAACATATAAAAATTGTATTTAAGTATATTTAATAAAACCATGCAGATTTTAAGTGAAAATTAATTTTAGTTAACTAAAGTGGAAGATGGTGAATTTTTTAAATCTGAGCGGAAATTGAAATATCTTACCCCTAGAACGTTAAATTACGTTTTCTGGTGCATCTATGGGGTTATTAACTTAAATCTAATATTTAAAAATTTGTAATTTAATATAATTAAAAAAACTCTTTAGTTTTAAAGTGAAAATTTTTTTTTTAATTGTAGTGGGAAAAGGGTCAATTATTAAATCTGAGCGGAAATTGAAATATTTTACCCCTAGAACGTTAAATTACTTTTTCTGGTGCACCTATGGGGTTATTAACTTAAATCTAACATATAAAAATTGTAATTAAGATATATTTAATAAAACCATGCAGATTTTAAGTGAAAATTTCATTTATTTAACTAAAGTGGGAAGACGGTGAATTTTAAATCTGAGCGGAAATTGAAATATTTTACCCCTAGAACGTTAAATTACGTTTTTCTGGTGCACCTATGGGTTATTAACTTAAATCTAACATATAAAAATTGTATTTAAGTATATTTAATAAAACCATGCAGATTTTAAGTGAAAATTTCATTTATTTAACTAAAAGTGGGAAGATGGTGAATTTTTAAATCTGAGCGGAAATTGAAATATCTTACCCCTAGAACGTTAAAATTACGTTTTCTGGTGCACCTATGGGGTTATTAACTTAAATCTAATATTTAAAAATTGTAATTTAATATAATTAAAAAAACTCTTTAGTTTTAAAGTGAAAATTTTTTTTTTTAATTGTAGTGGGAAAAGGGTCAATTATTAAATCTGAGCGGAAATTGATATATTTTACCCCTAGAACGTTAAATACGTTTTCTGGTGCACCTATGGGGTTATTAACTTAAATCTAACATATAAAAATTGTATTTAAGTATATTTAATAAAAACCATGCAGATTTTAAGTGAAAATTTCATTTATTTAACTAAAGTGGGAAGATGGTGAATTTTAATTAAATGAAATATCTTACCCCTAGAACGTTAAATTACGTTTCTGGTGTACCTATGGGGTTAATAACTTAAATCTAACATATAAAAATTGTATTTAAGTATATTTAATAAAACCATGCAGATTTTAAGTGAAAATTTCATTTATTTAACTATAGTGGGAAGATGGTCAATTTTTAAATCTGAGCGGAAATTGAAATATTTTACCCCTAGAACGTTAAATTACTTTTTCTAGTGCACCTATGGGTTTATTAACTTAAATCTAACATATAAAAATTGTAATTAAGTATATTTAATAAAAACCATGCAGATTTTAAGTGAAAATTTCATTTATTAACTAAAGTGGGAAGATGGTGAATTTTTAAATCTGAGCGGAAATTGAAATATCTTACCCCTAGAACGTTAAATTACGTTTTCTGGTGCACCTATGGGGTTATTAACTTAAATCTAATATTTAAAAATTGTAATTTAATATAATTAAAAAAACTCTTTAGTTTTAAAGTGAAAATTTTTTTTTTTTAATTGTAGTGGGGAAAAGGGGTCAATTATTAAATCTGAGCGGAAATTGATATATTTTACCCCTAGAACATTAAATTACGTTTTCTGGTGCACCCATGGGGTTATTAACTTAAATCTAATATTTAAAAATTGTAATTTAATATATTTAAAAAAAACTCTTTAGTTTTAAAGTGAAAAATTTTTTTATTTAATTGTATTGGGAAAAGGGTCAATTATTAAATCTGAGCGGAAATTGATATATTTTACCCCTAGAACGTTAAATTACGTTTTCTGGTGCACCTATGGGGTTATTTACTTAAATCTAATATTTAAAAAATTGTAATTTAATATAATTAAAAAAACTCTTTAGTTTTAAAGTGAAAATTTTTTTTTTTAATTGTAGTGGGAAAAGGGTCAATTATTAAATCTGAGCGGAAATTGAAATATTTTACCCCTAGAACGTAAAATTACGTTTTCTGGTGTACCTATGGGGTTATTAACTTAAATCTAACATATAAAAATTGTAATTAAGTATATTAAATAAAACCATGAAGATTTTAAGTGAAAATTTCATTTAATTAACTATAATGGGAAGATGGTGAATTTTTAAATCTGAGCGGAAATTGAAATATTTTACCCCTAGAACGTTAAATTACGTTTTCTGGTGTACCTATGGGAGTTATTAACTTAAATCTAACATATAAAAATTGTATTAAGTATATTTAATAAAACCATGCAGATTTTAAGTGAAAATTTCATTATTTAACTAAAGTGGGAAGATGGTGAATTTTTAAATCTGAGCGGAAATTGAAATATTTTACCCCTAGAACGTTAAATTACGTTTTCTGGTGCACCTATGGGGTTATTAACTTAAATCTAACATATAAAAATTGTAATTTAATATATTTAAAAAAACTCTTTAGTTTTAAAGTGAAAATTTTTTTTATTTAATTGTAGTGGGAAAAGGGTCAATTATTAAATCTGAGCGGAAATTGATATATTTTACCCCCTAGAACGTTAAATTACGTTTTCTGGTGTACCTATGGGGTTATTAACTTAAATCTAACATATAAAAAATTGTATTTAAGTATATTTAATAAAACCATGCAGATTTTATGTGAAAATTTCATTTATTTAACTATAGTGGGATAATGGTCATTTTTTAAATCTGAGCGGAAATTGAAATATTTTTCCCCTAGAACGTTAAATTACGTTTTCTGGTGCACCTATTGGGTTATTAACTTAAATCTAATATTTAAAAATTGTAATTTAATATATTTAAAAAAACTCATTAGTTTTAAAGTGAAAATTTCATTTATTTAACTAAAGTGGGAAGATGGTGAATTTTTAAATCTCAGCGGAAATTGAAATATTTTACCCCTAGAACATTAAATTACGTTTTCTGGTGCACCCATGGGGTTATTAACTTAAATCTAATATTTAAAAAATTGTAATTTAATATATTTAAAAAAACTCTTTAGTTTTAAAGTGAAAAATTTTTTTATTTAATTGTATTGGGAAAAGGATCAATTATTAAATCTGAGCGGAAATTGATATATTTTACCCCTAGAACGTTAAATTACGTTTTCTGGTGCACCTATGGGGTTATTTACTTAAATCTAATATTTAAAAATTGTAATTTAATGTAATTAAAAAAACTCTTTAGTTTTAAAGTGAAAATTTTTTTTTTTTAATTGTAGTGGGAAAAGGGTCAATTATTAAATCTGAGCGGAAATTTAAATATTTTACCCCTAGAACGTAAAATTACGTTTTCTGGTGTACCTATGGGGTTATTAACTTAAATCTAACATATAAAAATTGTAATTAAGTATATTAAATAAAACCATGAAGATTTTAAGTGAAAAATTTCATTTATTTAACTATAGTGGGAAGATGGTCAATTTTTAAATCTGAGCGGAAATTGAAATATTTTATTCTAGAACGTTAAATTACGTTTTCTGGTGTACCTATGGAGTTGCTAACTTAAATCTAACATATAAAAATTGTAATTAAGTATATTTAATAAAACCATGCAGATTTTAAGTGAAAATTTCATTTATTTAACTATAGTGGGAAGATGGTCAATTTTTAAATCTGAGCGGAAATTGAAATATTTTACCCCTAGAACGTTAAATTACGTTTTCTGGTGCACCTATGGGGTTATTAACTTAAATCTAACATATAAAAATTGTATTTAAGTATATTTAATAAAACCATGCAGATTTTAAGTGAAAATTTCATTTATTTAACTAAAGTGGGAAGATGGTGAATTTTTAAATCTGAGCGGAAATTGAAATATCTTACCCCTAGAACGTTAAATTACGTTATCTGGTGTACCTATGGGGTTAATAACTTAAATCTAACATATAAAAATTGTATTTAAGTATATTTAATAAAACCATGCAGATTTTAAGTGAAAATTTCATTTATTTAACTATAGTGGGAAGATGGTCAATTTTTAAATCTGAGCGGAAATTGATATATTTTACCACTAGAACGTTAAATTACGTTTTCTGGTGTACCTATGGGGTTATTAACTTAAATCTAACATATAAAAATTGTATTTAAGTATATTTAATAAAACCATGCAGATTTTAAGTGAAAATTTCATTTATTTAACTATAGTGGGAAGATGGTCATTTTTAAATCTGAGCGGAAATTGAAATATTTTACCCCTAGAACGTTAAATTACGTTTTCTGGTGCACCTATTGGGTTATTAACTTAAATCTAATATTTAAAAATTGTAATTTAATATATTTAAAAAAAACTCATTAGTTTTAAAGTGAAAATTTCATTTATTTAACTAAAGTGGGAAGATGGTGAATTTTTAAATCTCAGCGGAAATTGAAATATTTTACCCCTAGAACGTTAAATTACGTTTTCTGGTGCACCTATGGGGTTATTTACTTAAATCTAATATTTAAAAATTGTAATTTAATATAATTAAAAAAACTCTTTAGTTTTAAAGTGAAAATTTTTTTTTTTTAATTGTAGTGGGAAAAGAGGTCAATTATTAAATCGGAGCGGAAATTGAAATATTTTACCCCTAGAACGTAAAATTACGTTTTCTGGTGTACCTATGGGGTTATTAACTTAAATCTAACATATAAAAATTGTAATTAAGTATATTAAATAAAACCATGAAGATTTTAAGTGAAAATTTCATTTATTTAACTATAGTGGGAAGATGGTCAATTTTTAAATCTGAGCGGAAATTGAAATATTTTACCCCTAGAACGTTAAATTACGTTTTCTGGTGCACCTATGGGTTATTAACTTAAATCTAACATATAAAAATTGTATTTAAGTATATTTAATAAAACCATGCAGATTTTAAGTGAAAATTTCATTTATTTAACTAAAGTGGGAAGATGGTGAATTTTTAAATCTGAGCGGAAATTGAAATATCTTACCCCTAGAACGTTAAATTACGTTTCTGGTGTACCTATGGGGTTAATAACTTAAATCTAACATATAAAAATTGTATTTAAGTATATTTAATTAAAACCATGCAGATTTTAAGTGAAAATTTCATTTATTTAACTATAGTGGGAAGATGGTCAATTTTTAAATCTGAGCGGAAATTGAAATATTTTACCCCTAGAACGTTAAATTACTTTTTCTGGTGCACCTATGGGTTTATTAACTTAAATCTAACATATAAAAATTGTAATTAAGTATATTTAATAAAACCATGCAGATTTTAAGTGAAAATTTCATTTATTTAACTAAAGTGGGAAGATGGTGAATTTTAAATCTGAGCGGAAATTGAAATATTTTACCCCTACAACGTTAAATTACGTTTTCTGGTGCACCTATGGGGTTATTAACTTAAATCTAACATATAAAAATTGTATTTAAGTATATTTAATAAAAACCATGCAGATTTAAGTGAAAATTTAATTTATTTAACTAAAGTGGGAAGATGGTGAATTTTTAAATCTGAGCGGAAATTGAAATATCTTACCCCTAGAACGTTAAATTACGTTTTCTGGTGCACCTATGGGGTTATTAACTTAAATCTAATATTTAAAAATTGTAATTTAATATAATTAAAAAAACTCTTTAGTTTTAAAGTGAAAATTTTTTTTTTTAATTGTAGTGGGAAAAGGGTCAATTATTAAATCTGAGCGGAAATTGATATATTTTACCCTAGAACATTAAATTACGTTTTCTGGTGCACCCATGGGGTTATTAACTTAAATCTAATATTTAAAAATTGTAATTTAATATATTTAAAAAAACTCTTTAGTTTTAAAGTGAAAAATTTTTTTATTTAATTGTATTGGGAAAAGGGTCAATTATTAAATCTGAGCGGAAATTGATATATTTTACCCCTAGAACGTTAAATTACGTTTTCTGGTGCACCTATGGGGTTATTAACTTAAATCTAACATATAAAAATTGTATTTAAGTATATTTAATAAAACCATGCAGATTTTAAGTGAAAATTTAATTTATTTAACTAAAGTGGGAAGATGGTGAATTTTTAAATCTGAGCGGAAATTGAAATATTTTACCCCTAGAACGTTAAATTACGTTTTCTGGTGCACCTATGGGGTTATTAACTTAATCTAACATATAAAAATTGTAATTTAATATATTTAAAAAAAACTCTTTAGTTTTAAAGTGAAAATTTTTTTTATTTAATTGTAGTGGGAAAAGGGTCAATTATTAAATCTGAGCGGAAATTGATATATTTTACCCCTAGAACGTTAAATTACGTTTTCTGGTGTACCTATGGGGTTATTAACTTAAATCTAACATATAAAATTGTATTTAAGTATATTTAATAAAACCATGCAGATTTTATGTGAAAATTTCATTTATTTAACTATAGTGGGATAATGGTCATTTTTTAAATCTGAGCGGAAATTGAAATATTTTTCCCCTAGAACGTTAAATTACGTTTTCTGGTGCACCTATTGGGTTATTAACTTAAATCTAATATTTAAAAATTGTAATTTAATATATTTAAAAAAACTCATTAGTTTTAAAGTGAAAATTTCATTTATTTAACTAAAGTGGGAAGATGGTGAATTTTTAAATCTCAGCGGAAATTGAAATATTTTACCCCTAGAACATTAAATTACGTTTTCTGGTGCACCCATGGGGTTATTAACTTAAATCTAATATTTAAAAATTGTATTTAATATATTTAAAAAAAACTCTTTAGTTTTAAAGTGAAAAATTTTTTTATTTAATTGTATTGGGAAAAGGATCAATTATTAAATCTGAGCGGAAATTGATATATTTTACCCCTAGAACGTTAAATTACGTTTTCTGGGTGCACCTATGGGGTTATTTACTTAAATCTAATATTTAAAAATTGTAATTTAATGTAATTAAAAAAACTCTTTAGTTTTAAAGTGAAAATTTTTTTTTTTAATTGTAGTGGGAAAAGGGTCAATTATTAAATCTGAGCGGAAATTGAAATATTTTACCCCTAGAACGTAAAATTACGTTTTCTGGTGTACCTATGGGGTTATTAACTTAAATCTAACATATAAAAATTGTAATTAAGTATATTAAATAAAACCATGAAGATTTTAAGTGAAAATTTCATTTATTTAACTATAGTGGGAAGATGGTCAATTTTTAAATCTGAGCGGAAATTGAAATATTTTATTCTAGAACGTTTAAATTACGTTTTCTGGTGTACCTATGGAGTTGCTAACTTAAATCTAACATATAAAAATTGTAATTAAGTATATTTAATAAAACCATGCAGATTTTAAGTGAAAATTTCATTTATTTAACTATAGTGGGAAGATGGTCAATTTTTAAATCTGAGCGGAAATTGAAATATTTTACCCCTAGAACGTTAAATTACGTTTTCTGGTGCACCTATGGGGTTATTAACTTAAATCTAACATATAAAAATTGTATTTAAGTATATTTAATAAAACCATGCAGATTTTAAGTGAAAATTTCATTTATTTAACTAAAGTGGGAAGATGGTGAATTTTTAAATCTGAGCGGAAATTGAAATATCTTACCCCTAGAACGTTAAATTACGTTATCTGGTGTACCTATGGGGTTAATAACTTAAATCTAACATATAAAAAATTGTATTTAAGTATATTTAATTAAAACCATGCAGATTTTAAGTGAAAATTTCATTTATTTAACTATAGTGGGAAGATGGTCAATTTTTAAATCTGAGCGGAAATTGAAATATTTTACCCCTAGAACGTGTAAATTACTTTTTCTGGTGCACCTATGGGGTTATTAACTTAAATCTAACATATAAAAATTGTAATTAAGTATATTTAATAAAACCATGCAGATTTTAAGTGAAAATTTCATTTATTTAACTAAAGTGGGAAGATGGTCAATTTTTAAATCTGAGCGGAAATTGAAATATTTTACCCCTAGAACGTTAAATTACGTTTTCTGGTGCACCTATGGGGTTATTAACTTAAATCTAACATATAAAAATTGTATTTAAGTATATTTAATAAAACCATGCAGATTTTATGTGAAAATTTCATTTATTTAACTATAGTGGGATAATGGTCATTTTTTAAATCTGAGCGGAAATTGAAATATTTTTCCCCTAGAACGTTAAATTACGTTTTCTGGTGCACCTATTGGGTTATTAACTTAAATCTAATATTTAAAAATTGTAATTTAATATATTTAAAAAAACTCATTAGTTTTAAAGTGAAAATTTCATTTATTTAACTAAAGTGGGAAGATGGTGAATTTTTAAATCTCATCGGAAATTGAAATATTTTACCCCTAGAACATTAAATTACGTTTTCTGGTGCACCCATGGGGTTATTAACTTAAATCTAATATTTAAAAATTGTAATTTAATATATTTAAAAAAAACTCTTTAGTTTTAAAGTGAAAAATTTTTTATTTAATTGTATTGGGAAAAGGATCAATTATTAAATCTGAGCGGAAATTGATATATTTTACCCCTAGAACGTTAAATTACGTTTTCTGGTGCACCTATGGGGTTATTTACTTAAATCTAATATTTAAAAATTGTAATTTAATGTAATTAAAAAAACTCTTTAGTTTTAAAGTGAAAATTTTTTTTTTTAATTGTAGTGGGAAAAGGGTCAATTATTAAATCTGAGCGGAAATTGAAATATTTTACCCCTAGAACGTAAAATTACGTTTTCTGGTGTACCTATGGGGTTATTAACTTAAATCTAACATATAAAAATTGTAATTAAGTATATTTAATAAAACCATGCAGATTTTAAGTGAAAATTTCATTTATTTAACTATAGTGGGAAGATGGTCAATTTTTAAATCTGAGCGGAAATTGAAATATTTTACCCCTAGAACGTTAAATTACTTTTTCTGGTGCACCTATGGGGTTATTAACTTAAATCTAACATATAAAAATTGTAATTAAGTATATTTAATAAAACCATGCAGATTTTAAGTGAAAATTTCATTTATTTAACTAAAGTGGGAAGATGGTGAATTTTTAAATCTGAGCGGAAATTGAAATATTTTACCCCTAGAACGTTAAAATTACGTTTTCTGGTGCACCTATGGGGTTATTAACTTAAATCTAACATATAAAAATTGTATTTAAGTATATTTAATAAAACCATGCAGATTTTAAGTGAAAATTTCATTTATTTAACTAAAGTGGGAAGATGGTGAATTTTTAAATCTGAGCGGAAATTGAAATATCTTACCCCTAGAACGTTAAATTACGTTTTCTGGTGCACCTATGGGGTTATTAACTTAAATCTAATATTTAAAAATTGTAATTTAATATAATTAAAAAAAACTCTTTAGTTTTAAAGTGAAAATTTTTTTTTTTTAATTGTAGTGGGAAAAGGGTCAATTATTAAATCTGAGCGAAAATTGATATATTTTAACCCCTAGAACATTAAATTACGTTTTCTGGTGCACCCATGGGGTTATTAACTTAAATCTAATATTTAAAAATTGTAATTTAATATATTTAAAAAAACTCTTTAGTTTTAAAGTGAAAAATTTTTTTATTTAATTGTATTGGGAAAAGGGTCAATTATTAAATCTGAGCGGAAATTGATATATTTTACCCCTAGAACGTTAAATTACGTTTTCTGGTGCACCTATGGGGTTATTTACTTAAATCTAATATTTAAAAATTGTAATTTAATATAATTAAAAAAACTCTTTAGTTTTAAAGTGAAAATTTTTTTTTTTAATTGTAGTGGGAAAAGGGTCAATTATTAAATCTGAGCGGAAATTGAAATATTTTACCCCTAGAACGTAAAATTACGTTTTCTGGTGTACCTATGGGGTTATTAACTTAAATCTAACATATAAAAATTGTAATTAAGTATATTAAATAAAACCATGAAGATTTTAAGTGAAAATTTCATTTATTTAACTATAGTGGGAAGATGGTCAATTTTTAAATCTGAGCGGAAATTGAAAATATTTTACCCCTAGAACGTTAAATTACGTTTTCTGGTGCACCTATGGGGTTATTAACTTAAATCTAACATATAAAAATTGTATTTAAGTATATTTAATAAAACCATGCAGATTTTAAGTGAAAATTTCATTTATTTAACTAAAGTGGGAAGATGGTGAATTTTTAAATCTGAGCGGAAATTGAAATATCTTACCCCTAGAACGTTAAATTACGTTTTCTGGTGCACCTAATGGGGTTATTAACTTAAATCTAATATTTAAAAATTGTAATTTAATATAATTAAAAAAACTCTTTAGTTTTAAAGTGAAAATTTTTTTTTTTAATTGTAGTGGGAAAAGGGTCAATTATTAAATCTGAGCGAAAATTGATATATTTTACCCCTAGAACATTAAATTACGTTTTA
>NW_026869996.1:5946651-5995220 GCF_020882245.1 Rhopalosiphum padi | reverse complement strand
TGAAGATGGTGAATTTTTAAATCTGAGCGGAAATTGAAATATCTTACCCCTAGAACGTTAAATTACGTTTTCTGGTGCACCTATGGGGTTATTAACTTAAATCTAATATTTAAAAATTGTAATTTAATATAATTAAAAAAACTCTTTAGTTTTAAAGTGAAAATTTTTTTTTTTTAATTGTAGTGGGAAAAGGGTCAATTATTAAATCTGAGCGGAAATTGATATATTTTACCCCTAGAACATTAAATTACGTTTTCTGGTGCACCCATGGGGTTATTAACTTAAATCTAATATTTAAAAATTGTAATTTAATATATTTAAAAAAACTCTTTAGTTTTAAAGTGAAAAATTTTTTTTATTTAATTGTATTGGGAAAAGGGTCAATTATTAAATCTGAGCGGAAATTGAAATATTTTACCCCTAGAACGTAAAATTACGTTTTCTGGTGTACCTATGGGGTTATTAACTTAAATCTAACATATAAAAATTGTAATTAAGTATATTAAATAAAACCATGAAGATTTTAAGTGAAAATTTCATTTATTTAACTATAGTGGGAAGATGGTCAATTTTTAAATCTGAGCGGAAATTGAAATATTTTACCCCTAGAACGTTAAATTACGTTTTCTGGTGTACCTATGGAGTTATTAACTTAAATCTAACATATAAAAATTGTATTTAAGTATATTTAATAAAACCATGCAGATTTTAAGTGAAAATTTCATTTATTTAACTAAAGTGGGAAGATGGTGAATTTTTAAATCTGAGCGGAAATTGAAATATTTTACCCCTAGAAAGTTAAATTACGTTTTCTGGTGCACCTATGGGGTTATTAACTTAAATCTAACATATAAAAATTGTAATTTAATATATTTAAAAAAACTCTTTAGTTTTAAAGTGAAAATTTTTTTTATTTAATTGTAGTGGGAAAAGGGTCAATTATTAAATCTGAGCGGAAATTGATATATTTTACCCCTAGAACGTTAAATTACGTTTTCTGGTGTACCTATGGGGTTATTAACTTAAATCTAACATATAAAAATTGTATTTAAGTATATTTAATAAAACCATGCAGATTTTATGTGAAAATTTCATTTATTTAACTATAGTGGGAAGATGGTGAATTTTTAAATCTGAGCGGAAATTGAAATATATTACCCCTAGAAAGTTAAATTACGTTTTCTGGTGCACCTATGGGGTTATTAACTTAAATCTAACATATAAAAATTGTAATTTAATATATTTAAAAAAACTCTTTAGTTTTTAAAGTGAAAATTTCATTTATTTAACTATAGTGGGAAGATGGTCAATTTTTAAATCTGAGCGGAAATTGAAATATTTTACCCCTAGAACGTTAAATTACGTTTTTCTGGTGCACCTATGGAGGTTATTAACTTAAATCTAACATATAAAAAATTGTATTTAAGTATATTTAATAAAACCATAGCAGATTTTAAGTGAAAATTTCATTTATTTAACTAAAGTGGGAAGATGGTGAATTTTTAAATCTGAGCGGAAATTGAAATATCTTACCCCTAGAACGTTAAATTACGTTTCTGGTGTACCTATGGGGTTAATAACTTAAATCTAACATATAAAAATTGTATTTAAGTATATTTAATAAAACCATGCAGATTTTAAGTGAAAATTTCATTTATTTAACTATAGTGGGAAGATGGTCAATTTTTAAATCTGAGCGGAAATTGAAATATTTTACCCCTAGAACGTTAAATTACTTTTTTCTGGTGCACCTATGGGTTTATTAACTTAAATCTAACATATAAAAATTGTAATTAAGTATATTTAATAAAACCATGCAGATTTTAAGTGAAAATTTCATTTATTTAACTAAAGTGGGAAGATGGTGAATTTTTAAATCTGAGCGGAAATTGAAATATTTTACCCCTAGAACGTTAAATTACGTTTTCTGGTGCACCTATGGGGTTATTAACTTAAATCTAACATATAAAAAATTGTATTTAAGTATATTTAATAAAACCATGCAGATTTTAAGTGAAAATTTAATTTATTTAACTAAAGTGGGAAGATGGTGAATTTTTAAATCTGAGCGGAATTGAAATATCTTACCCCTAGAACGTTAAATTACGTTTTCTGGTGCACCTATGGGGTTATTAACTTAAATCTAACATATAAAAATTGTAATTTAATATATTTAAAAAAACTCTTTAGTTTTAAAGTGAAAATTTTTTTTATTTAATTGTAGTGGAAAAGGGTCAATTATTAAATCTGAGCGGAAATTGATATATTTTACCCCTAGAACGTTAAATTACGTTTTCTGGTGTACCTATGGGGTTATTAACTTAAATCTAACATATAAAAATTGTATTTAAGTATATTAAATAAAACCATGAAGATTTTAAGTGAAAATTTCATTTATTTAACTATAGTGGGAAGATGGTCAATTTTTAAATCTGAGCGGAAATTGAAATATTTTACCCCTAGAACGTTAAATTACGTTTTTCTGGTGTACCTATGGAGTTATTAACTTAAATCTAACATATAAAAAATTGTATTTAAGTATATTTAAATAAAACCATGCAGATTTTAAGTGAAAATTTCATTTATTTAACTAAAGTGGGAAGATGGTGAATTTTTAAATCTGAGCGGAAATTGAAATATTTTACCCCTAGAAAGTTAAATTACGTTTTCTGGTGCACCTATGGGGTTATTAACTTAAATCTAACATATAAAAATTGTAATTTAATATATTTAAAAAAACTCTTTAGTTTTAAAGTGAAAATTTTTTTTATTTAATTGTAGTGGGAAAAGGGTCAATTATTAAATCTGAGCGGAAATTGATATATTTTACCCCTAGAACGTTAAATTACGTTTTCTGGTGTACCTATGGGGTTATTAACTTAAATCTAACATATAAAAATTGTATTTAAGTATATTTAATAAAACCATGCAGATTTTATGTGAAAATTTCATTTAGTTTAACTATAGTGGGATAATGGTCATTTTTTAAATCTAGAGCGGAAATTGAAATATTTTTCCCCTAGAACGTTAAATTTACGTTTTGCTGGTGCACCTATTGGGTTATTAACTTAAATCTAATATTTAAAAATTGTAATTTAATATATTTAAAAAAACTCTTTAGTTTTAAAGTGAAAAATTTTTTTTTTTAATTGTAGTGGGAAAAGGGTCAATTATTAAATCTGAGCGGAAATTGAAATATTTTACCCCTAGAACGTTAAATTACGTTTTCTGGTGTACCTATGGAGTTATTAACTTAAATCTAACATATAAAAATTGTATTTAGAGTATATTTAATAAAACCATGCAGATTTTAAGTGAAAATTTCATTTATTTAACTAAAGTGGGAAGATGGTGAATTTTTAAATCTGAGCGGAAATTGAAATATTTTACCCCTAGAACGTTAAATTACGTTTTCTGGTGCACCTATGGGGTTATTAACTTAAATCTAACATATAAAAATTGTATTTAAGTATATTTAATAAAACCATGCAGATTTTAAGTGAAAATTTCATTTATTTAACTATAGTGGGAAGATGGTCAATTTTTAAATCTGAGCGGAAATTGAAATATTTTTACCCCTAGAACGTTAAATTACGTTTTCTGGTGCACCTATGGGGTTATTAACTTAAATCTAACATATAAAAATTGTATTTAAGTATATTTAATAAAACCATGCAGATTTTAAGTGAAAATTTCATTTATTTAACTAAAGTGGGAAGATGGTGAATTTTTAAATCTGAGCGGAAATTGAAATATCTTACCCCTAGAACGTTAAATTACGTTATCTGGTGTACCTATGGGGTTAATAACTTAAATCTAACATATAAAAATTGTATTTAAGTATATTTAATAAAACCATGCAGATTTTTAAGTGAAAATTTCATTTATTTAACTATAGTGGGAAGATGGTCAATTTTTAAATCTGAGCGGAAATTGAAATATTTTACCTCCTAGAACGTTAAATTACTTTTTCTGGTGCACCTATGGGGTTATTAACTTAAATCTAACATATAAAAATTGTAATTAAGTATATTTAATAAAACCATGCAGATTTTAAGTGAAAAATTTCATTTATTTAACTAAAGTGGGAAGATGGTGAATTTTTAAATCTGAGCGGAAATTGAAATATTTTACCCCTAGAACGTTAAATTACGTTTTCTGGTGCACCTATGGGGTTATTAACTTAAATCTAACATATAAAAATTGTATTTAAGTATATTTAATAAAACCATGCAGATTTTAAGTGAAAATTTCATTTATTTAACTAAAGTGGGAAGATGGTGAATTTTTAAATCTGAGCGGAAATTGAAATATCTTACCCCTAGAACGTTAAATTACGTTTTCTGGTGCACCTATGGGGTTATTAACTTAAATCTAATATTTAAAAATTGTAATTTAATATAATTAAAAAAACTCTTTAGTTTTAAAGTGAAAATTTTGTTTTTTTAATTGTAGTGGGAAAAGGGTCAATTATTAAATCTGAGCGAAAATTGATATATTTTACCCCTAGAACATTAAATTACGTTTTCTGGTGCACCCATGGGGTTATTAACTTAAATCTAATATTTAAAAATTGTAATTTTAATATATTTAAAAAAACTCTTTAGTTTTAAAGTGAAAAATTTTTTTTATTTAATTGTATTGGGAAAAGGGTCAATTATTAAATCTGAGCGGAAATTGATATATTTTACCCCTAGAACGTTAAATTACGTTTTCTGGTGCACCTATGGGGTTATTTACTTAAATCTAATATTTAAAAATTGTAATTTAATATAATTAAAAAAACTCTTTAGTTTTAAAGTGAAAAATTTTTTTTATTTAATTGTAGTGGGAAAAGTGTCAATTATTAAATCTGAGCGGAAATTGATATATTTTACCCCTAGAACGTAAAATTACGTTTTCTGGTGTACCTATGGGGTTATTAACTTAAATCTAACATATAAAAATTGTAATTAAGTATATTAAATAAAACCATGAAGATTTTAAGTGAAAATTTCATTTATTTAACTATAGTGGGAAGATGGTCAATTTTTAAATCTGAGCGGAAATTGAAATATTTTACCCCTAGAACGTTAAATTACGTTTTCTGGTGTACCTATGGAGTTATTAACTTAAATCTAACATATAAAAATTGTATTTAAGTATATTTAATAAAACCATGCAGATTTTAAGTGAAAATTTCATTTATTTAACTAAAGTGGGAAGATGGTGAATTTTTAAATCTGAGCGGAAATTGAAATATTTTACCCCTAGAACGTTAAATTACGTTTTCTGGTGCACCTATGGGGTTATTAACTTAAATCTAACATATAAAAATTGTAATTTAATATATTTAAAAAAACTCTTTAGTTTTAAAGTGAAAATTTTTTTTATTTAATTGTAGTGGGAAAAGGGTCAATTATTAAATCTGAGCGGAAATTGATATATTTTACCCCTAGAACGTTAAATTACGTTTTCTGGTGTACCTATGGGGTTATTAACTTAAATCTAACATATAAAAATTGTATTTAAGTATATTTAATAAAACCATGCAGATTTTATGTGAAAATTTCATTTATTTAACTATAGTGGGATAATGGTCATTTTTTAAATCTGAGCGGAAATTGAAATATTTTACCCCTAGAACGTTAAATTACGTTTTCTGGTGCACCTATTGGGTTATTAACTTAAATCTAATATTTAAAAATTGTAATTTAATATATTTAAAAGAAACTCATTAGTTTTAAAGTGAAAATTTCATTTATTTAACTAAAGTGGGAAGATGGTGAATTTTTAAATCTCAGCGGAAATTGAAATATTTTACCCCTAGAACATTAAATTACGTTTTCTGGTGCACCTATGGGGTTATTAACTTAAATCTAATATTTAAAAATTGTAATTTAATATAATTAAAAAAACTCTTTAGTTTTAAAGTGAAAATTTTTTTTTTTAATTGTAGTGGGAAAAGGGTCAATTATTAAATCTGAGCGAAAATTGATATATTTTACCCCTAGAACATTAAATTACGTTTTCTGGTGCACCCATGGGGTTATTAACTTAAATCTAATATTTAAAAATTGTAATTTAATATATTTAAAAAAACTCTTTAGTTTTAAAGTGAAAAATTTTTTTATTTAATTGTATTGGGAAAAGGGTCAATTATTAAATCTGAGCGGAAATTGATATATTTTACCCCTAGAACGTTAAATTACGTTTTCTGGTGCACCTATGGGGGTTATTTACTTAAATCTAATATTTAAAAATTGTAATTTAATATAATTAAAAAAAACTCTTTAGTTTTAAAGTGAAAATTTTTTTTTATTTTAATTGTAGTGGGAAAAGTGTCAATTATTAAATCTGAGCGGAAATTGATATATTTTACCCCTAGAACGTAAAATTACGTTTTCTGGTGTACCTATGGGGTTATTAACTTAAATCTAACATATAAAAATTGTAATTAAGTATATTAAATAAAACCATGAAGATTTTAAGTGAAAATTTCATTTATTTAACTATAGTGGGAAGATGGTCAATTTTTAAATCTGAGCGGAAATTGAAATATTTTACCCCTAGAACGTTAAATTACGTTTTCTGGTGTACCTATGGAGTTATTAACTTAAATCTAACATATAAAAATTGTATTTAAGTATATTTAATAAAACCCATGCAGATTTTAAGTGAAAATTTCATTTATTTAACTAAAGTGGGAAGATGGTGAATTTTTAAATCTGAGCGGAAATTGAAATATTTTACCCCTAGAACGTTAAATTACGTTTTCTGGTGCACCTATGGGTTATTAACTTAAATCTAACATATAAAAATTGTAATTTAATATATTTAAAAAAAACTCTTTAGTTTTAAAGTGAAAATTTTTTTTATTTAATTGTAGTGGGAAAAGGGGTCAATTATTAAATCTGAGCGGAAATTGATATATTTTACCCCTAGAACGTTAAATTACGTTTTCTGGTGTACCTATGGGGTTATTAACTTAAATCTAACATATAAAAATTGTATTTAAGTATATTTAATAAAACCATGCAGATTTTATGTGAAAATTTCATTTATTTAACTATAGTGGGATAATGGTCATTTTTTAAAATCTGAGCGGAAATTGAAATATTTTTACCCCTAGAACGTTAAATTACGTTTTCTGGTGCACCTATTGGGTTATTAACTTAAATCTAATATTTAAAAATTGTAATTTAAATATATTTAAAAAAAACTCATTAGTTTTAAAGTGAAAATTTCATTTATTTAACTAAAGTGGGAAGATGGTGAATTTTTAAATCTCAGCGGAAATTGAAATATTTTACCCCTAGAACATTAAATTACGTTTTCTGGTGCACCTATGGGGTTATTAACTTAAATCTAATATTTTAAAAATTGTAATTTAATATAATTAAAAGAAACTCTTTAGTTTTAAAGTGAAAAATTTTTTTTTTTAATTGTAGTGGGAAAAGGGTCAATTATTAAATCTGAGCGGAAAATTGATATATTTTACCCCTAGAAACATTAAATTACGTTTTCTGGTGCACCCATGGGGTTATTAACTTAAATCTAATATTTAAAAAATTGTAATTTAATATATTTAAAAAAACTCTTTAGTTTTAAAGTGAAAAATTTTTTTTATTTAATTGTATTGGGAAAAGGGTCAATTATTAAATCTGAGCGGAAATTGATATATTTTACCCCTAGAACGTTAAATTACGTTTTCTGGTGCACCTATGGGGGTTATTTACTTAAATCTAATATTTAAAAATTGTAATTTAATATAATTAAAAAAACTCTTTAGTTTTAAAGTGAAAATTTTTTTTATTTAATTGTAGTGGGAAAAGTTGTCAATTATTAAATCTGAGCGGAAATTGATATATTTTACCCCTAGAACGTAAAATTACGTTTTCTGGTGTACCTATGGGGTTATTAACTTAAATCTAACATATAAAAAATTGTAATTAAGTATAATTAAAATAAAACCATGAAGATTTTAAGTGAAAAATTTCATTTATTTAACTATAGTGGGAAGATGGTCAATTTTTAAATCTGAGCGGAAATTGAAATATTTTACCCCTAGAACACGTTAAATTACGTTTTCTGGTGTACCTATGGAGTTATTAACTTAAATCTAACATATAAAAATTGTATTTAAGTATATTTAATAAAACCATGCAGATTTTAAGTGAAAATTTCATTTATTTAACTAAAGTGGGAAGATGGTGAATTTTTAAATCTGAGCGGAAATTGAAATATTTTACCCCTAGAAAGTTAAATTACGTTTTCTGGTGCACCTATGGGGTTATTAACTTAAATCTAACATATAAAAATTGTAATTTAATATATTTAAAAAAACTCTTTAGTTTTAAAGTGAAAATTTTTTTTATTTAATTGTAGTGGGAAAAGGGTCAATTATTAAATCTGAGCGGAAATTGATATATTTTACCCCTAGAACGTTAAATTACGTTTTCTGGTGTACCTATGGGGTTATTAACTTAAATCTAACATATAAAAATTGTATTTAAGTATATTTAATAAAACCATGCAGATTTTATGTGAAAATTTCATTTATTTAACTATAGTGGGATAATGGTCATTTTTTAAATCTGAGCGGAAATTGAAATATTTTTCCCCTAGAACGTTAAATTACGTTTTCTGGTGCACCTATTGGGTTATTAACTTAAATCTAATATTTAAAAATTGTAATTTAATATATTTAAAAAAACTCTTTAGTTTTAAAGTGAAAATTTTTTTTTTTAATTGTAGTGGGAAAAGGGTCAATTATTAAATCTGAGCGGAAATTGAAATATTTTACCCCTAGAACGTTAAATTACGTTTTCTGGTGTACCTATGGAGTTATTAACTTAAATCTAACATATAAAAATTGTATTTAAGTATATTTAATAAACCATGCAGATTTAAGTGAAAATTTCATTTATTTAACTAAAGTGGGAAGATGGTGAATTTTTAAATCTGAGCGGAAATTGAAATATTTTACCCCTAGAACGTTAAATTACGTTTTCTGGTGCACCTATGGGGTTATTAACTTAAATCTAACATATAAAAATTGTATTTAAGTATATTTAATAAAACCATGCAGATTTTAAGTGAAAATTTCATTTATTTAACTATAGTGGGAAGATGGTCAATTTTTAAATCTGAGCGGAAATTGAAATATTTTACCCCTAGAACGTTAAATTACGTTTTCTGGTGCACCTATGGGGTTATTAACTTAAATCTAACATATAAAAATTGTATTTAAGTATATTTAATAAAACCATGCAGATTTTAAGTGAAAATTTCATTTATTTAACTAAAGTGGGAAGATGGTGAATTTTTAAATCTGAGCGGAAATTGAAATATCTTACCCCTAGAACGTTAAATTACGTTATCTGGTGTACCTATGGGGTTAATAACTTAAATCTAACATATAAAAATTGTATTTAAGTATATTTAATAAAACCATGCAGATTTTAAGTGAAAATTTCATTTATTTAACTATAGTGGGAAGATGGTCAATTTTTAAATCTGAGCGGAAATTGAAATATTTTACCCCTAGAACGTTAAATTACTTTTTCTGGTGCACCTATGGGGTTATTAACTTAAATCTAACATATAAAAATTGTAATTAAGTATATTTAATAAAACCATGCAGATTTTAAGTGAAAATTTTCATTTATTTAACTAAAGTGGGAAGATGGTGAATTTTTAAATCTGAGCGGAAATTGAAATATTTTACCCCTAGAACGTTAAATTACGTTTTCTGGTGCACCTATGGGGTTATTAACTTAAATCTAACATATAAAAATTGTATTTAAGTATATTTAATAAAACCATGCAGATTTTATGTGAAAATTTCATTTATTTAACTATAGTGGGATAATGGTCATTTTTTAAATCTGAGCGGAAATTGAAATATTTTACCCCTAGAACGTTAAATTACGTTTTCTGGTGCACCTATTGGGTTATTAACTTAAATCTAATATTTAAAAATTGTAATTTAATATATTTTAAAAAAACTCATTAGTTTTAAAGTGAAAATTTCATTTATTTAACTAAAGTGGGAAGATGGTGAATTTTTAAATCTCAGCGGAAATTGAAATATTTTACCCCTAGAACATTAAATTACGTTTTCTGGTGCACCCATGGGGTTATTAACTTAAATCTAATATTTAAAAATTGTAATTTAATATATTTAAAAAAACTCTTTAGTTTTAAAGTGAAAAATTTTTTTATTTAATTTTATTGGAAAAGGGTCAATTATTAAATCTGAGCGGAAATTGATATATTTTACCCTAGAACGTTAAATTACGTTTTCTGTGCACCTATGGGGTTATTAACTTAAATCTAATATTTAAAAATTGTAATTTAATATAATTAAAAAAACTCTTTAGTTTTAAAGTGAAAATTTTTTTTTTTAATTGTAGTGGGAAAAGGGTCAATTATTAAATCTGAGCGGAAATTGATATATTTTACCCCTAGAACATTAAATTACGTTTTCTGGTGCACCCATGGGGTTATTAACTTAAATCTAATATTTAAAAATTGTAATTTAATATATTTAAAAAAACTCTTTAGTTTTAAAGTGAAAAATTTTTTTATTTAATTGTATTGGGAAAAGGGTCAATTATTAAATCTGAGCGGAAATTGAAATATTTTACCCCTAGAACGTAAAATTACGTTTTCTGGTGTACCTATGGGGTTATTAACTTAAATCTAACATATAAAAATTGTAATTAAGTATATTAAATAAAACCATGAAGATTTTAAGTGAAAATTTCATTTATTTAACTATAGTGGGAAGATGGTCAATTTTTAAATCTGAGCGGAAATTGAAATATTTTACCCCTAGAACGTTAAATTACGTTTTCTGGTGTACCTATGGAGTTATTAACTTAAATCTAACATATAAAAATTGTATTTAAGTATATTTAATAAAACCATGCAGATTTTAAGTGAAAATTTCATTTATTTAACTAAAGTGGGAAGATGGTGAATTTTTAAATCTGAGCGGAAATTGAAATATTTTACCCCTAGAAAGTTAAATTACGTTTTCTGGTGCACCTATGGGGTTATTAACTTAAATCTAACATATAAAAATTGTAATTTAATATATTTAAAAAAACTCTTTAGTTTTAAAGTGAAAATTTTTTTTATTTAATTGTAGTGGGAAAAGGGTCAATTATTAAATCTGAGCGGAAATTGATATATTTTACCCCTAGAACGTTAAATTACGTTTTCTGGTGTACCTATGGGGTTATTAACTTAAATCTAACATATAAAAATTGTATTTAAGTATATTTAATAAAACCATGCAGATTTTATGTGAAAATTTCATTTATTTAACTATAGTGGGATAATGGTCATTTTTTAAATCTGAGCGGAAATTGAAATATTTTTCCCCTAGAACGTTAAATTACGTTTTCTGGTGCACCTATTGGGTTATTAACTTAAATCTAATATTTAAAAATTGTAATTTAATATATTTAAAAAAACTCTTTAGTTTTAAAGTGAAAATTTTTTTTTTTAATTGTAGTGGGAAAAGGGTCAATTATTAAATCTGAGCGGAAATTGAAATATTTTACCCCTAGAACGTTAAATTACGTTTTCTGGTGTACCTATGGAGTTATTAACTTAAATCTAACATATAAAAATTGTATTTAAGTATATTTAATAAAACCATGCAGATTTTAAGTGAAAATTTTCATTTATTTAACTAAAGTGGGAAGATGGTGAATTTTTAAATCTGAGGCGGAAATTGAAATATTTTACCCCTAGAACGTTAAATTACGTTTTCTGGTGCACCTATGGGGTTATTAACTTAAATCTAACATATAAAAATTGTATTTAAGTATATTTAATAAAACCATGCAGATTTTAAGTGAAAATTTCATTTATTTAACTATAGTGGGAAGATGGTCAATTTTTAAATCTGAGCGGAAATTGAAATATTTTACCCCTAGAACGTTAAATTACGTTTTCTGGTGCACCTATGGGGTTATTAACTTAAATCTAACATATAAAAATTGTATTTAAGTATATTTAATAAAACCATGCAGATTTTAAGTGAAAATTTCATTTATTTAACTAAAGTGGGAAGATGGTGAATTTTTAAATCTGAGCGGAAATTGAAATATCTTACCCCTAGAACGTTAAATTACGTTATCTGGTGTACCTATGGGGTTAATAACTTAAATCTAACATATAAAAATTGTATTTAAGTATATTTAATAAAACCATGCAGATTTTAAGTGAAAATTTCATTTATTTAACTATAGTGGGAAGATGGTCAATTTTTAAATCTGAGCGGAAATTGAAATATTTTACCCCTAGAACGTTAAATTACTTTTTCTGGTGCACCTATGGGGTTATTAACTTAAATCTAACATATAAAAATTGTAATTAAGTATATTTAATAAAACCATGCAGATTTTAAGTGAAAATTTCATTTATTTAACTAAAGTGGGAAGATGGTGAATTTTAAATCTGAGCGGAAATTGAAATATTTTACCCCTAGAACGTTAAATTACGTTTTCTGGTGCACCTATGGGGTTATTAACTTAATCTAACATATAAAAATTGTATTTAAGTATATTTAATAAAACCATGCAGATTTTAAGTGAAAATTTTCATTTATTTAACTAAAGTGGGAAGATGGTGAATTTTTAAATCTGAGCGGAAATTGAAATATCTTACCCCTAGAACGTTAAATTACGTTTCTGGTGCACCTATGGGGTTATTAACTTAAATCTAATATTTAAAAATTGTAATTTAATATAATTAAAAAAACTCTTTAGTTTTAAAGTGAAAATTTTTTTTTTTAATTGTAGTGGGAAAAGGGTCAATTATTAAATCTGAGCGAAAAATTGATATATTTTACCCCTAGAACATTAAATTACGTTTTCTGGTGCACCCATGGGGTTATTAACTTAATCTAATATTTAAAAATTGTAATTTAATATATTTAAAAAAAACTCTTTAGTTTTAAAGTGAAAAATTTTTTTATTTAATTGTATTGGGAAAAGGGTCAATTATTAAATCTGAGCGGAAATTGATATATTTTTACCCCTAGAACGTTAAATTACGTTTTTCTGGTGCACCCATGGGGTTATTAACTTAAATCTAATATTTAAAAATTGTAATTTAATATATTTAAAAAAACTCTTTAGTTTTTAAAGTGAAAAAATTTTTTTTATTTAATTGTATTGGGGAAAAGGGTCAATTATTAAATCTGAGCGGAATTTGAAATATTTTACCCCTAGAACGTAAAATTACGTTGTCTGGTGTACCTATGGGGTTATTAACTTAAATCTAACATATAAAAATTGTAATTAAGTATATTAAATAAAACCATGAAGATTTAAGTGAAAATTTCATTTATTTAAACTATAGTGGGAAGATGGTCAATTTTTAAATCTGAGCGGAAATTGAAATATTTTACCCCTAGAACGTTAAATTACGTTTTCTGGTGTACCTATGGAGTTATTAACTTAAATCTAACATATAAAAATTGTATTTAAGTATATTTAATAAAACCATGCAGATTTTAAGTGAAAATTTCATTTATTTAACTAAAGTGGGAAGATGGTGAATTTTTAAATCTGAGCGGAAATTGAAATATTTTACCCCTAGAAGTTAAATTACGTTTTCTGGTGCACCTATGGGGTTATTAACTTAAATCTAACATATAAAAATTGTAATTTAATATATTTAAAAAAACTCTTTAGTTTTAAAGTGAAAATTTTTTTTTATTTAATTGTAGTGGGAAAAGGGTCAATTATTAAATCTGAGCGGAAATTGATATATTTTACCCCTAGAACGTTAAATTACGTTTTCTGGTGTACCTATGGGGTTATTAACTTAAATCTAACATATAAAAATTGTATTTAAGTATATTTAATAAAACCATGCAGATTTTATGTGAAAATTTCATTTATTTAACTATAGTGGGATAATGGTCATTTTTTAAATCTGAGCGGAAATTGAAATATTTTTCCCCTAGAACGTTAAATTACGTTTTCTGGTGCACCTATTGGGTTATTAACTTAAATCTAATATTTAAAAATTGTAATTTAATATATTTAAAAAAACTCTTTAGTTTAAAGTGAAAATTTTTTTTTTAATTGTAGTGGAAAAGGGTCAATTATTAAATCTGAGCGGAAATTGAAATATTTTTACCCCTAGAACGTTAAATTTACGTTTTCTGGTGTACCTATGGAGTTATTAACTTAAATCTAACATATAAAAATTGTATTTAAGGTATATTTAATAAAACCATGCAGATTTTAAGTGAAAATTTCATTTATTTAAACTAAAGTGGGAAGATGGTGAATTTTTAAATCTGAGCGGAAATTGAAATATTTTACCCCCTAGAACGTTAAATTACGTTTTCTGGTGCACCTATGGGGTTATTAACTTAAATCTAACATATAAAAATTGTATTTAAGTATATTTAATAAAACCATGCCAGATTTTAAGTGAAAATTTCATTTATTTAACTATAGTGGGAAGATGGTCAATTTTTAAATCTGAGCGGAAATTGAAATATTTTACCCCTAGAACGTTAAATTACGTTTTCTGGTGCACCTATGGGGTTATTAACTTAAATCTAACATATAAAAATTGTATTTAAGTATATTTAATAAAACCATGCAGATTTTAAGTGAAAATTTCATTTATTTAACTAAAGTGGGAAGATGGTGAATTTTTAAATCTGAGCGGAAATTGAAATATCTTACCCCTAGAACGTTAAATTACGTTATCTGGTGTACCTATGGGGTTAATAACTTAAATCTAACGATATAAAAATTGTATTTAAGTATATTTAATAAAACCATGCAGATTTTAAGTGAAAATTTCATTTATTTAACTAAAGTGGGAAGATGGTGAATTTTTAAATCTGAGCGGAAATTGAAATATTTTACCCCTAGAACGTTAAATTACGTTTTCTGGTGCACCTATGGGGTTATTAACTTAAATCTAACATATAAAAAATTGTATTTAAGTATATTTAATAAAACCATGCAGATTTTAAGTGAAAATTTCATTTATTTAACTAAAGTGGGAAGATGGTGAATTTTTAAATCTGAGCGGAAATTGAAATATCTTACCCCTAGAACGTTAAATTACGTTTTCTGGTGCACCTATGGGGTTATTAACTTAAATCTAATATTTAAAAATTGTAATTTAATATAATTAAAAAAACTCTTTAGTTTTAAAGTGAAAATTTTTTTTTTTAATTGTAGTGGGAAAAGGGTCAATTATTAAATCTGAGCGAAAATTGATATATTTTACCCCTAGAACATTAAATTACGTTTTCTGGTGCACCCATGGGGTTATTAACTTAAATCTAATATTTAAAAATTGTAATTTAATATATTTAAAAAAACTCTTTAGTTTTAAAGTGAAAAATTTTTTTATTTAATTGTATTGGGAAAAGGGTCAATTATTAAATCTGAGCGGAAATTGATATATTTTACCCCTAGAACGTTAAATTACGTTTTCTGGTGCACCTATGGGGTTATTTACTTAAATCTAATATTTAAAAATTGTAATTTAATATAATTAAAAAAACTCTTTAGTTTTAAAGTGAAAATTTTTTTTATTTAATTGTAGTGGGAAAAGTGTCAATTATTAAATCTGAGCGGAAATTGATATATTTTACCCCTAGAACGTAAAATTACGTTTTCTGGTGTACCTATGGGGTTATTAACTTAAATCTAACATATAAAAATTGTAATTAAGTATATTAAATAAAACCATGAAGATTTTAAGTGAAAATTTCATTTATTTAACTATAGTGGGAAGATGGTCAATTTTTAAATCTGAGCGGAAATTGAAATATTTTACCCCTAGAACGTTAAATTACGTTTTCTGGTGTACCTATGGAGTTATTAACTTAAATCTAACATATAAAAATTGTATTTAAGTATATTTAATAAAACCATGCAGATTTTAAGTGAAAATTTCATTTATTTAACTAAAGTGGGAAGATGGTGAATTTTTAAATCTGAGCGGAAATTGAAATATTTTACCCCTAGAACGTTAAATTACGTTTTCTGGTGCACCTATGGGGTTATTAACTTAAATCTAACATATAAAAATTGTAATTTAATATATTTAAAAAAACTCTTTAGTTTTAAAGTGAAAATTTTTTTTATTTAATTGTAGTGGGAAAAGGGTCAATTATTAAATCTGAGCGGAAATTGATATATTTTACCCCTAGAACGTTAAATTACGTTTTCTGGTGTACCTATGGGGTTATTAACTTAAATCTAACATATAAAAATTGTATTTAAGTATATTTAATAAAACCATGCAGATTTTATGTGAAAATTTCATTTATTTAACTATAGTGGGATAATGGTCATTTTTTAAATCTGAGCGGAAATTGAAATATTTTACCCCTAGAACGTTAAATTACGTTTTCTGGTGCACCTATTGGGTTATTAACTTAAATCTAATATTTAAAAATTGTAATTTAATATATTTAAAAAAACTCATTAGTTTTAAAGTGAAAATTTCATTTATTTAACTAAAGTGGGAAGATGGTGAATTTTTAAATCTCAGCGGAAATTGAAATATTTTACCCCTAGAACATTAAATTACGTTTTCTGGTGCACCCATGGGGTTATTAACTTAAATCTAATATTTAAAAATTGTAATTTAATATATTTAAAAAAACTCTTTAGTTTTAAAGTGAAAAATTTTTTTATTTAATTTTATTGGGAAAAGGGTCAATTATTAAATCTGAGCGGAAATTGATATATTTTACCCCTAGAACGTTAAATTACGTTTTCTGGTGCACCTATGGGGTTATTTACTTAAATCTAATATTTAAAAATTGTAATTTAATATAATTAAAAAAACTCTTTAGTTTTAAAGTGAAAATTTTTTTTTTTAATTGTAGTGGGAAAAGGGTCAATTATTAAATCTGAGCGGAAATTGAAATATTTTACCCCTAGAACGTAAAATTACGTTTTCTGGTGTACCTATGGGGTTATTAACTTAAATCTAACATATAAAAATTGTAATTAAGTATATTAAATAAAACCATGAAGATTTTAAGTGAAAATTTCATTTATTTAACTATAGTGGGAAGATGGTCAATTTTTAAATCTGAGCGGAAATTGAAATAATTTATTCTAGAACGTTAAATTACGTTTTCTGGTGTACCTATGGAGTTGCTAACTTAAATCTAACATATAAAAATTGTAATTAAGTATATTTAATAAAACCATGCAGATTTTAAGTGAAAATTTCATTTATTTAACTAAAGTGGGAAGATGGTGAATTTTTAAATCTGAGCGGAAATTGAAATATTTTACCCCTAGAACGTTAAATTACGTTTTCTGGTGCACCTATGGGGTTATTAACTTAAATCTAACATATAAAAATTGTATTTTAGTATATTTAATAAAACCATGCAGATTTTAAGTGAAAATTTCATTTATTTAACTATAGTGGGAAGATGGTCATTTTTTAAATCTGAGCGGAAATTGAAATATTTTACCCCTAGAACGTTAAATTACGTTTTCTGGTGCACCTATGGGGTTATTAACTTAAATCTAACATATAAAAATTGTAATTTAATATATTTAAAAAAACTCTTTAGTTTTAAAGTGAAAATTTTTTTTATTTAATTGTAGTGGGAAAAGGGTCAATTATTAAATCTGAGCGGAAATTGATATATTTTACCCCTAGAACGTTAAATTACGTTTTCTGGTGTACCTATGGGGTTATTAACTTAAATCTAACATATAAAAATTGTATTTAAGTATATTTAATAAAACCATGCAGATTTTAAGTGAAAATTTCATTTATTTAACTATAGTGGGAAGATGGTCATTTTTTAAATCTGAGCGGAAATTGAAATATTTTACCCCTAGAACGTTAAATTACGTTTTCTGGTGCACCTATTGGGTTATTAACTTAAATCTAATATTTAAAAATTGTAATTTAATATATTTAAAAAAACTCATTAGTTTTAAAGTGAAAATTTCATTTATTTAACTAAAGTGGGAAGATGGTGAATTTTTAAATCTCAGCGGAAATTGAAATATTTTACCCCTAGAACATTAAATTACGTTTTCTGGTGCACCCATGGGGTTATTAACTTAAATCTAATATTTAAAAATTGTAATTTAATATATTTAAAAAAACTCTTTAGTTTTAAAGTGAAAAATTTTTTTATTTAATTGTATTGGGAAAAGGGTCAATTATTAAATCTGAGCGGAAATTGAAATATTTTACCCCTAGAACGTAAAATTACGTTTTCTGGTGTACCTATGGGGTTATTAACTTAAATCTAACATATAAAAATTGTAATTAAGTATATTAAATAAAACCATGAAGATTTTAAGTGAAAATTTCATTTATTTAACTATAGTGGGAAGATGGTCAATTTTTAAATCTGAGCGGAAATTGAAATATTTTACCCCTAGAACGTTAAATTACGTTTTCTGGTGTACCTATGGAGTTATTAACTTAAATCTAACATATAAAAATTGTATTTAAGTATATTTAATAAAACCATGCAGATTTTAAGTGAAAATTTCATTTATTTAACTAAAGTGGGAAGATGGTGAATTTTTAAATCTGAGCGGAAATTGAAATATTTTACCCCTAGAACGTTAAATTACGTTTTCTGGTGTACCTATGGGGTTATTAACTTAAATCTAACATATAAAAATTGTATTTAAGTATATTTAATAAAACCATGCAGATTTTATGTGAAAATTTCATTTATTTAACTATAGTGGGATAATGGTCATTTTTTAAATCTGAGCGGAAATTGAAATATTTTTCCCCTAGAACGTTAAATTACGTTTTCTGGTGCACCTATTGGGTTATTAACTTAAATCTAATATTTAAAAATTGTAATTTAATATATTTAAAAAAACTCTTTAGTTTTAAAGTGAAAATTTTTTTTTTTAATTGTAGTGGGAAAAGGGTCAATTATTAAATCTGAGCGGAAATTGAAATATTTTACCCCTAGAACGTTAAATTACGTTTTCTGGTGTACCTATGGAGTTATTAACTTAAATCTAACATATAAAAATTGTATTTAAGTATATTTAATAAAACCATGCAGATTTTAAGTGAAAATTTCATTTATTTAACTAAAGTGGGAAGATGGTGAATTTTTAAATCTGAGCGGAAATTGAAATATTTTACCCCTAGAACGTTAAATTACGTTTTCTGGTGCACCTATGGGGTTATTAACTTAAATCTAACATATAAAAATTGTATTTAAGTATATTTAATAAAACCATGCAGATTTTAAGTGAAAATTTCATTTATTTAACTATAGTGGGAAGATGGTCAATTTTTAAATCTGAGCGGAAATTGAAATATTTTACCCCTAGAACGTTAAATTACGTTTTCTGGTGCACCTATGGGGTTATTAACTTAAATCTAACATATAAAAATTGTATTTAAGTATATTTAATAAAACCATGCAGATTTTAAGTGAAAATTTCATTTATTTAACTAAAGTGGGAAGATGGTGAATTTTTAAATCTGAGCGGAAATTGAAATATCTTACCCCTAGAACGTTAAATTACGTTATCTGGTGTACCTATGGGGTTAATAACTTAAATCTAACATATAAAAATTGTATTTAAGTATATTTAATAAAACCATGCAGATTTTAAGTGAAAATTTCATTTATTTAACTATAGTGGGAAGATGGTCAATTTTTAAATCTGAGCGGAAATTGAAATATTTTACCCCTAGAACGTTAAATTACTTTTTCTGGTGCACCTATGGGGTTATTAACTTAAATCTAACATATAAAAATTGTAATTAAGTATATTTAATAAAACCATGCAGATTTTAAGTGAAAATTTCATTTATTTAACTAAAGTGGGAAGATGGTGAATTTTTAAATCTGAGCGGAAATTGAAATATTTTACCCCTAGAACGTTAAATTACGTTTTCTGGTGCACCTATGGGGTTATTAACTTAAATCTAACATATAAAAATTGTATTTAAGTATATTTAATAAAACCATGCAGATTTTAAGTGAAAATTTCATTTATTTAACTAAAGTGGGAAGATGGTGAATTTTTAAATCTGAGCGGAAATTGAAATATCTTACCCCTAGAACGTTAAATTACGTTTTCTGGTGCACCTATGGGGTTATTAACTTAAATCTGTAATTGTAATTGTAATTTAATATAATTAAAAAAACTCTTTAGTTTTAAAGTGAAAATTTTTTTTTTTAATTGTAGTGGGAAAAGGGTCAATTATTAAATCTGAGCGAAAATTGATATATTTTACCCCTAGAACATTAAATTACGTTTTCTGGTGCACCCATGGGGTTATTAACTTAAATCTAATATTTAAAAATTGTAATTTAATATATTTAAAAAAACTCTTTAGTTTTAAAGTGAAAAATTTTTTTATTTAATTGTATTGGGAAAAGGGTCAATTATTAAATCTGAGCGGAAATTGATATATTTTACCCCTAGAACGTTAAATTACGTTTTCTGGTGCACCTATGGGGTTATTTACTTAAATCTAATATTTAAAAATTGTAATTTAATATAATTAAAAAAACTCTTTAGTTTTAAAGTGAAAATTTTTTTTATTTAATTGTAGTGGGAAAAGTGTCAATTATTAAATCTGAGCGGAAATTGATATATTTTACCCCTAGAACGTAAAATTACGTTTTCTGGTGTACCTATGGGGTTATTAACTTAAATCTAACATATAAAAATTGTAATTAAGTATATTAAATAAAACCATGAAGATTTTAAGTGAAAATTTCATTTATTTAACTATAGTGGGAAGATGGTCAATTTTTAAATCTGAGCGGAAATTGAAATATTTTACCCCTAGAACGTTAAATTACGTTTTCTGGTGTACCTATGGAGTTATTAACTTAAATCTAACATATAAAAATTGTATTTAAGTATATTTAATAAAACCATGCAGATTTTAAGTGAAAATTTCATTTATTTAACTAAAGTGGGAAGATGGTGAATTTTTAAATCTGAGCGGAAATTGAAATATTTTACCCCTAGAACGTTAAATTACGTTTTCTGGTGCACCTATGGGGTTATTAACTTAAATCTAACATATAAAAATTGTATTTAAGTATATTTAATAAAACCATGCAGATTTTAAGTGAAAATTTCATTTATTTAACTATAGTGGGAAGATGGTCAATTTTTAAATCTGAGCGGAAATTGAAATATTTTACCCCTAGAACGTTAAATTACGTTTTCTGGTGCACCTATGGGGTTATTTACTTAAATCTAATATTTAAAAATTGTAATTTAATATAATTAAAAAAACTCTTTAGTTTTAAAGTGAAAATTTTTTTTATTTAATTGTAGTGGGAAAAGTGTCAATTATTAAATCTGAGCGGAAATTGATATATTTTACCCCTAGAACGTAAAATTACGTTTTCTGGTGTACCTATGGGGTTATTAACTTAAATCTAACATATAAAAATTGTATTTAAGTATATTTAATAAAACCATGCAGATTTTAAGTGAAAATTTCATTTATTTAACTAAAGTGGGAAGATGGTGAATTTTTAAATCTGAGCGGAAATTGAAATATTTTACCCCTAGAACGTTAAATTACGTTTTCTGGTGCACCTATGGGGTTATTAACTTAAATCTAACATATAAAAATTGTATTTAAGTATATTTAATAAAACCATGCAGATTTTAAGTGAAAATTTCATTTATTTAACTATAGTGGGAAGATGGTCAATTTTTAAATCTGAGCGGAAATTGAAATATTTTACCCCTAGAACGTTAAATTACGTTTTCTGGTGCACCTATGGGGTTATTAACTTAAATCTAACATATAAAAATTGTATTTAAGTATATTTAATAAAACCATGCAGATTTTAAGTGAAAATTTCATTTATTTAACTAAAGTGGGAAGATGGTGAATTTTTAAATCTGAGCGGAAATTGAAATATCTTACCCCTAGAACGTTAAATTACGTTATCTGGTGTACCTATGGGGTTAATAACTTAAATCTAACATATAAAAATTGTATTTAAGTATATTTAATAAAACCATGCAGATTTTAAGTGAAAATTTCATTTATTTAACTATAGTGGGAAGATGGTCAATTTTTAAATCTGAGCGGAAATTGAAATATTTTACCCCTAGAACGTTAAATTACTTTTTCTGGTGCACCTATGGGGTTATTAACTTAAATCTAACATATAAAAATTGTAATTAAGTATATTTAATAAAACCATGCAGATTTTAAGTGAAAATTTCATTTATTTAACTAAAGTGGGAAGATGGTGAATTTTTAAATCTGAGCGGAAATTGAAATATTTTACCCCTAGAACGTTAAATTACGTTTTCTGGTGCACCTATGGGGTTATTAACTTAAATCTAACATATAAAAATTGTATTTAAGTATATTTAATAAAACCATGCAGATTTTAAGTGAAAATTTCATTTATTTAACTAAAGTGGGAAGATGGTGAATTTTTAAATCTGAGCGGAAATTGAAATATCTTACCCCTAGAACGTTAAATTACGTTTTCTGGTGCACCTATGGGGTTATTAACTTAAATCTGTAATTGTAATTGTAATTTAATATAATTAAAAAAACTCTTTAGTTTTAAAGTGAAAATTTTTTTTTTTAATTGTAGTGGGAAAAGGGTCAATTATTAAATCTGAGCGAAAATTGATATATTTTACCCCTAGAACATTAAATTACGTTTTCTGGTGCACCCATGGGGTTATTAACTTAAATCTAATATTTAAAAATTGTAATTTAATATATTTAAAAAAACTCTTTAGTTTTAAAGTGAAAAATTTTTTTATTTAATTGTATTGGGAAAAGGGTCAATTATTAAATCTGAGCGGAAATTGATATATTTTACCCCTAGAACGTTAAATTACGTTTTCTGGTGCACCTATGGGGTTATTTACTTAAATCTAATATTTAAAAATTGTAATTTAATATAATTAAAAAAACTCTTTAGTTTTAAAGTGAAAATTTTTTTTATTTAATTGTAGTGGGAAAAGTGTCAATTATTAAATCTGAGCGGAAATTGATATATTTTACCCCTAGAACGTAAAATTACGTTTTCTGGTGTACCTATGGGGTTATTAACTTAAATCTAACATATAAAAATTGTAATTAAGTATATTAAATAAAACCATGAAGATTTTAAGTGAAAATTTCATTTATTTAACTATAGTGGGAAGATGGTCAATTTTTAAATCTGAGCGGAAATTGAAATATTTTACCCCTAGAACGTTAAATTACGTTTTCTGGTGTACCTATGGAGTTATTAACTTAAATCTAACATATAAAAATTGTATTTAAGTATATTTAATAAAACCATGCAGATTTTAAGTGAAAATTTCATTTATTTAACTAAAGTGGGAAGATGGTGAATTTTTAAATCTGAGCGGAAATTGAAATATTTTACCCCTAGAACGTTAAATTACGTTTTCTGGTGCACCTATGGGGTTATTAACTTAAATCTAACATATAAAAATTGTAATTTAATATATTTAAAAAAACTCTTTAGTTTTAAAGTGAAAATTTTTTTTATTTAATTGTAGTGGGAAAAGGGTCAATTATTAAATCTGAGCGGAAATTGATATATTTTACCCCTAGAACGTTAAATTACGTTTTCTGGTGTACCTATGGGGTTATTAACTTAAATCTAACATATAAAAATTGTATTTAAGTATATTTAATAAAACCATGCAGATTTTATGTGAAAATTTCATTTATTTAACTATAGTGGGATAATGGTCATTTTTTAAATCTGAGCGGAAATTGAAATATTTTACCCCTAGAACGTTAAATTACGTTTTCTGGTGCACCTATTGGGTTATTAACTTAAATCTAATATTTAAAAATTGTAATTTAATATATTTAAAAAAACTCATTAGTTTTAAAGTGAAAATTTCATTTATTTAACTAAAGTGGGAAGATGGTGAATTTTTAAATCTCAGCGGAAATTGAAATATTTTACCCCTAGAACATTAAATTACGTTTTCTGGTGCACCCATGGGGTTATTAACTTAAATCTAATATTTAAAAATTGTAATTTAATATATTTAAAAAAACTCTTTAGTTTTAAAGTGAAAAATTTTTTTATTTAATTTTATTGGGAAAAGGGTCAATTATTAAATCTGAGCGGAAATTGATATATTTTACCCCTAGAACGTTAAATTACGTTTTCTGGTGCACCTATGGGGTTATTTACTTAAATCTAATATTTAAAAATTGTAATTTAATATAATTAAAAAAACTCTTTAGTTTTAAAGTGAAAATTTTTTTTTTTAATTGTAGTGGGAAAAGGGTCAATTATTAAATCTGAGCGGAAATTGAAATATTTTACCCCTAGAACGTAAAATTACGTTTTCTGGTGTACCTATGGGGTTATTAACTTAAATCTAACATATAAAAATTGTAATTAAGTATATTAAATAAAACCATGAAGATTTTAAGTGAAAATTTCATTTATTTAACTATAGTGGGAAGATGGTCAATTTTTAAATCTGAGCGGAAATTGAAATAATTTATTCTAGAACGTTAAATTACGTTTTCTGGTGTACCTATGGAGTTGCTAACTTAAATCTAACATATAAAAATTG
Organism: Rhopalosiphum padi; assembly: GCF_020882245.1. Taxonomy (NCBI): domain Eukaryota; kingdom Metazoa; phylum Arthropoda; class Insecta; order Hemiptera; family Aphididae; genus Rhopalosiphum; species Rhopalosiphum padi. The sequence goes on along the minus strand of NW_026869996.1, from coordinate 5,970,645 downwards.
TAATTAAGTATATTTAATAAAACCATGCAGATTTTAAGTGAAAATTTCATTTATTTAACTAAAGTGGGAAGATGGTGAATTTTTAAATCTGAGCGGAAATTGAAATATTTTACCCCTAGAACGTTAAATTACGTTTTCTGGTGCACCTATGGGGTTATTAACTTAAATCTAACATATAAAAATTGTATTTTAGTATATTTAATAAAACCATGCAGATTTTAAGTGAAAATTTCATTTATTTAACTATAGTGGGAAGATGGTCATTTTTTAAATCTGAGCGGAAATTGAAATATTTTACCCCTAGAACGTTAAATTACGTTTTCTGGTGCACCTATGGGGTTATTAACTTAAATCTAACATATAAAAATTGTAATTTAATATATTTAAAAAAACTCTTTAGTTTTAAAGTGAAAATTTTTTTTATTTAATTGTAGTGGGAAAAGGGTCAATTATTAAATCTGAGCGGAAATTGATATATTTTACCCCTAGAACGTTAAATTACGTTTTCTGGTGTACCTATGGGGTTATTAACTTAAATCTAACATATAAAAATTGTATTTAAGTATATTTAATAAAACCATGCAGATTTTAAGTGAAAATTTCATTTATTTAACTATAGTGGGAAGATGGTCATTTTTTAAATCTGAGCGGAAATTGAAATATTTTACCCCTAGAACGTTAAATTACGTTTTCTGGTGCACCTATTGGGTTATTAACTTAAATCTAATATTTAAAAATTGTAATTTAATATATTTAAAAAAACTCATTAGTTTTAAAGTGAAAATTTCATTTATTTAACTAAAGTGGGAAGATGGTGATTTTTTAAATCTCAGCGGAAATTGAAATATTTTACCCCTAGAACATTAAATTACGTTTTCTGGTGCACCCATGGGGTTATTAACTTAAATCTAATATTTAAAAATTGTAATTTAATATATTTAAAAAAACTCTTTAGTTTTAAAGTGAAAAATTTTTTTATTTAATTGTATTGGGAAAAGGGTCAATTATTAAATCTGAGCGGAAATTGAAATATTTTACCCCTAGAACGTAAAATTACGTTTTCTGGTGTACCTATGGGGTTATTAACTTAAATCTAACATATAAAAATTGTAATTAAGTATATTAAATAAAACCATGAAGATTTTAAGTGAAAATTTCATTTATTTAACTATAGTGGGAAGATGGTCAATTTTTAAATCTGAGCGGAAATTGAAATATTTTACCCCTAGAACGTTAAATTACGTTTTCTGGTGTACCTATGGAGTTATTAACTTAAATCTAACATATAAAAATTGTATTTAAGTATATTTAATAAAACCATGCAGATTTTAAGTGAAAATTTCATTTATTTAACTAAAGTGGGAAGATGGTGAATTTTTAAATCTGAGCGGAAATTGAAATATTTTACCCCTAGAACGTTAAATTACGTTTTCTGGTGCACCTATGGGGTTATTAACTTAAATCTAACATATAAAAATTGTAATTTAATATATTTAAAAAAACTCTTTAGTTTTAAAGTGAAAATTTTTTTTATTTAATTGTAGTGGGAAAAGGGTCAATTATTAAATCTGAGCGGAAATTGATATATTTTACCCCTAGAACGTTAAATTACGTTTTCTGGTGTACCTATGGGGTTATTAACTTAAATCTAATATTTAAAAATTGTAATTAAGTATATTAAATAAAACCATGAAGATTTTAAGTGAAAATTTCATTTATTTAACTATAGTGGGAAGATGGTCAATTTTTAAATCTGAGCGGAAATTGAAATATTTTACCCCTAGAACGTTAAATTACGTTTTCTGGTGTACCTATGGAGTTATTAACTTAAATCTAACATATAAAAATTGTATTTAAGTATATTTAATAAAACCATGCAGATTTTAAGTGAAAATTTCATTTATTTAACTAAAGTGGGAAGATGGTGAATTTTTAAATCTGAGCGGAAATTGAAATATTTTACCCCTAGAACGTTAAATTACGTTTTCTGGTGCACCTATGGGGTTATTAACTTAAATCTAACATATAAAAATTGTATTTAAGTATATTTAATAAAACCATGCAGATTTTAAGTGAAAATTTCATTTATTTAACTAAAGTGGGAAGATGGTGAATTTTTAAATCTGAGCGGAAATTGAAATATCTTACCCCTAGAACGTTAAATTACGTTTTCTGGTGCACCTATGGGGTTATTAACTTAAATCTAATATTTAAAAATTGTAATTTAATATAATTAAAAAAACTCTTTAGTTTTAAAGTGAAAATTTTTTTTTTTAATTGTAGTGGGAAAAGGGACAATTATTAAATCTGAGCGAAAATTGATATATTTTACCCCTAGAACATTATATTACGTTTTCTGGTGCACCCATGGGGTTATTAACTTAAATCTAATATTTAAAAATTGTAATTTAATATATTTAAAAAAACTCTTTAGTTTTAAAGTGAAAAATTTTTTTATTTAATTGTATTGGGAAAAGGGTCAATTATTAAATCTGAGCGGAAATTGATATATTTTACCCCTAGAACGTTAAATTACGTTTTCTGGTGCACCTATGGGGTTATTTACTTAAATCTAATATTTAAAAATTGTAATTTAATATAATTAAAAAAACTCTTTAGTTTTAAAGTGAAAATTTTTTTTTTTAATTGTAGTGGGAAAAGGGTCAATTATTAAATCTGAACGGAAATTGAAATATTTTACCCCTAGAACGTAAAATTACGTTTTCTGGTGTACCTATGGGGTTATTAACTTAAATCTAACATATAAAAATTGTAATTAAGTATATTAAATAAAACCATGAAGATTTTAAGTGAAAATTTCATTTATTTAACTATAGTGGGAAGATGGTCAATTTTTAAATCTGAGCGGAAATTGAAATATTTTACCCCTAGAACGTTAAATTACGTTTTCTGGTGTACCTATGGAGTTATTAACTTAAATCTAACATATAAAAATTGTATTTAAGTATATTTAATAAAACCATGCAGATTTTAAGTGAAAATTTCATTTATTTAACTAAAGTGGGAAGATGGTGAATTTTTAAATCTCAGCGGAAATTGAAATATTTTACCCCTAGAACATTAAATTACGTTTTCTGGTGCACCCATGGGGTTATTAACTTAAATCTAATATTTAAAAATTGTAATTTAATATATTTAAAAAAACTCTTTAGTTTTAAAGTGAAAAATTTTTTTATTTAATTGTATTGGGAAAAGGGTCAATTATTAAATCTGAGCGGAAATTGATATATTTTACCCCTAGAACGTTAAATTACGTTTTCTGGTGCACCTATGGGGTTATTTACTTAAATCTAATATTTAAAAATTGTAATTTAATGTAATTAAAAAAACTCTTTAGTTTTAAAGTGAAAATTTTTTTTTTTAATTGTAGTGGGAAAAGGGTCAATTATTAAATCTGAGCGGAAATTGAAATATTTTACCCCTAGAACGTAAAATTACGTTTTCTGGTGTACCTATGGGGTTATTAACTTAAATCTAACATATAAAAATTGTAATTAAGTATATTAAATAAAACCATGAAGATTTTAAGTGAAAATTTCATTTATTTAACTATAGTGGGAAGATGGTCAATTTTTAAATCTGAGCGGAAATTGAAATATTTTATTCTAGAACGTTAAATTACGTTTTCTGGTGTACCTATGGAGTTGCTAACTTAAATCTAACATATAAAAATTGTAATTAAGTATATTTAATAAAACCATGCAGATTTTAAGTGAAAATTTCATTTATTTAACTATAGTGGGAAGATGGTCAATTTTTAAATCTGAGCGGAAATTGAAATATTTTACCCCTAGAACGTTAAATTACGTTTTCTGGTGCACCTATTGGGTTATTAACTTAAATCTAATATTTAAAAATTGTAATTTAATATATTTAAAAAAACTCATTAGTTTTAAAGTGAAAATTTCATTTATTTAACTAAAGTGGGAAGATGGTGAATTTTTAAATCTCAGCGGAAATTGAAATATTTTACCCCTAGAACATTAAATTACGTTTTCTGGTGCACCCATGGGGTTATTAACTTAAATCTAATATTTAAAAATTGTAATTTAATATATTTAAAAAAACTCTTTAGTTTTAAAGTGAAAAATTTTTTTATTTAATTTTATTGGGAAAAGGGTCAATTATTAAATCTGAGCGGAAATTGATATATTTTACCCCTAGAACGTTAAATTACGTTTTCTGGTGCACCTATGGGGTTATTTACTTAAATCTAATATTTAAAAATTGTAATTTAATATAATTAAAAAAACTCTTTAGTTTTAAAGTGAAAATTTTTTTTTTTAATTGTAGTGGGAAAAGGGTCAATTATTAAATCTGAGCGAAAATTGATATATTTTACCCCTAGAACATTAAATTACGTTTTCTGGTGCACCCATGGGGTTATTAACTTAAATCTAATATTTAAAAATTGTAATTTAATATATTTAAAAAAACTCTTTAGTTTTAAAGTGAAAAATTTTTTTATTTAATTGTATTGGGAAAAGGGTCAATTATTAAATCTGAGCGGAAATTGATATATTTTACCCCTAGAACGTTAAATTACGTTTTCTGGTGCACCTATGGGGTTATTTACTTAAATCTAATATTTAAAAATTGTAATTTAATATAATTAAAAAAACTCTTTAGTTTTAAAGTGAAAATTTTTTTTTTTAATTGTAGTGGGAAAAGGGTCAATTATTAAATCTGAGCGGAAATTGAAATATTTTACCCCTAGAACGTAAAATTACGTTTTCTGGTGTACCTATGGGGTTATTAACTTAAATCTAACATATAAAAATTGTAATTAAGTATATTAAATAAAACCATGAAGATTTTAAGTGAAAATTTCATTTATTTAACTATAGTGGGAAGATGGTCAATTTTTAAATCTGAGCGGAAATTGAAATATTTTACCCCTAGAACGTTAAATTACGTTTTCTGGTGTACCTATGGAGTTATTAACTTAAATCTAACATATAAAAATTGTATTTAAGTATATTTAATAAAACCATGCAGATTTTAAGTGAAAATTTCATTTATTTAACTAAAGTGGGAAGATGGTGAATTTTTAAATCTGAGCGGAAATTGAAATATTTTACCCCTAGAACGTTAAATTACGTTTTCTGGTGCACCTATGGGGTTATTAACTTAAATCTAACATATAAAAATTGTAATTTAATATATTTAAAAAAACTCTTTAGTTTTAAAGTGAAAATTTTTTTTATTTAATTGTAGTGGGAAAAGGGTCAATTATTAAATCTGAGCGGAAATTGATATATTTTACCCCTAGAACGTTAAATTACGTTTTCTGGTGTACCTATGGGGTTATTAACTTAAATCTAACATATAAAAATTGTATTTAAGTATATTTAATAAAACCATGCAGATTTTATGTGAAAATTTCATTTATTTAACTATAGTGGGATAATGGTCATTTTTTAAATCTGAGCGGAAATTGAAATATTTTACCCCTAGAACGTTAAATTACGTTTTCTGGTGCACCTATTGGGTTATTAACTTAAATCTAATATTTAAAAATTGTAATTTAATATATTTAAAAAAACTCATTAGTTTTAAAGTGAAAATTTCATTTATTTAACTAAAGTGGGAAGATGGTGAATTTTTAAATCTCAGCGGAAATTGAAATATTTTACCCCTAGAACATTAAATTACGTTTTCTGGTGCACCCATGGGGTTATTAACTTAAATCTAATATTTAAAAATTGTAATTTAATATATTTAAAAAAACTCTTTAGTTTTAAAGTGAAAAATTTTTTTATTTAATTTTATTGGGAAAAGGGTCAATTATTAAATCTGAGCGGAAATTGATATATTTTACCCCTAGAACGTTAAATTACGTTTTCTGGTGCACCTATGGGGTTATTTACTTAAATCTAATATTTAAAAATTGTAATTTAATATAATTAAAAAAACTCTTTAGTTTTAAAGTGAAAATTTTTTTTTTTAATTGTAGTGGGAAAAGGGTCAATTATTAAATCTGAGCGGAAATTGAAATATTTTACCCCTAGAACGTAAAATTACGTTTTCTGGTGTACCTATGGGGTTATTAACTTAAATCTAACATATAAAAATTGTAATTAAGTATATTAAATAAAACCATGAAGATTTTAAGTGAAAATTTCATTTATTTAACTATAGTGGGAAGATGGTCAATTTTTAAATCTGAGCGGAAATTGAAATATTTTACCCCTAGAACGTTAAATTACGTTTTCTGGTGTACCTATGGAGTTATTAACTTAAATCTAACATATAAAAATTGTATTTAAGTATATTTAATAAAACCATGCAGATTTTAAGTGAAAATTTCATTTATTTAACTAAAGTGGGAAGATGGTGAATTTTTAAATCTGAGCGGAAATTGAAATATTTTACCCCTAGAACGTTAAATTACGTTTTCTGGTGCACCTATGGGGTTATTAACTTAAATCTAACATATAAAAATTGTAATTTAATATATTTAAAAAAACTCTTTAGTTTTAAAGTGAAAATTTTTTTTATTTAATTGTAGTGGGAAAAGGGTCAATTATTAAATCTGAGCGGAAATTGATATATTTTACCCCTAGAACGTTAAATTACGTTTTCTGGTGTACCTATGGGGTTATTAACTTAAATCTAACATATAAAAATTGTATTTAAGTATATTTAATAAAACCATGCAGATTTTATGTGAAAATTTCATTTATTTAACTATAGTGGGATAATGGTCATTTTTTAAATCTGAGCGGAAATTGAAATATTTTACCCCTAGAACGTTAAATTACGTTTTCTGGTGCACCTATTGGGTTATTAACTTAAATCTAATATTTAAAAATTGTAATTTAATATATTTAAAAAAACTCATTAGTTTTAAAGTGAAAATTTCATTTATTTAACTAAAGTGGGAAGATGGTGAATTTTTAAATCTCAGCAGAAATTGAAATATTTTACCCCTGGAACATTAAATTACGTTTTCTGGTGCACCCATGGGGTTATTAACTTAAATCTAATATTTAAAAATTGTAATTTAATATATTTAAAAAAACTCTTTAGTTTTAAAGTGAAAAATTTTTTTATTTAATTTTATTGGGAAAAGGGTCAATTATTAAATCTGAGCGGAAATTGATATATTATACCCCTAGAACGTTAAATTACGTTTTCTGGTGCACCTATGGGGTTATTTACTTAAATCTAATATTTAAAAATTGTAATTTAATATAATTAAAAAAACTCTTTAGTTTTAAAGTGAAAATTTTTTTTTTTAATTGTAGTGGGAAAAGGGTCAATTATTAAATCTGAGCGGAAATTGAAATATTTTACCCCTAGAACGTAAAATTACGTTTTCTGGTGTACCTATGGGGTTATTAACTTAAATCTAACATATAAAAATTGTAATTAAGTATATTAAATAAAACCATGAAGATTTTAAGTGAAAATTTCATTTATTTAACTATAGTGGGAAGATGGTCAATTTTTAAATCTGAGCGGAAATTGAAATATTTTACCCCTAGAACGTTAAATTACGTTTTCTGGTGTACCTATGGAGTTATTAACTTAAATCTAACATATAAAAATTGTATTTAAGTATATTTAATAAAACCATGCAGATTTTAAGTGAAAATTTCATTTATTTAACTAAAGTGGGAAGATGGTGAATTTTTAAATCTGAGCGGAAATTGAAATATTTTACCCCTAGAACGTTAAATTACGTTTTCTGGTGCACCTATGGGGTTATTAACTTAAATCTAACATATAAAAATTGTAATTTAATATATTTAAAAAAACTCTTTAGTTTTAAAGTGAAAATTTTTTTTATTTAATTGTAGTGGGAAAAGGGTCAATTATTAAATCTGAGCGGAAATTGATATATTTTACCCCTAGAACGTTAAATTACGTTTTCTGGTGTACCTATGGGGTTATTAACTTAAATCTAACATATAAAAATTGTATTTAAGTATATTTAATAAAACCATGCAGATTTTATGTGAAAATTTCATTTATTTAACTATAGTGGGATAATGGTCATTTTTTAAATCTGAGCGGAAATTGAAATATTTTACCCCTAGAACGTTAAATTACGTTTTCTGGTGCACCTATTGGGTTATTAACTTAAATCTAATATTTAAAAATTGTAATTTAATATATTTAAAAAAACTCATTAGTTTTAAAGTGAAAATTTCATTTATTTAACTAAAGTGGGAAGATGGTGAATTTTTAAATCTCAGCGGAAATTGAAATATTTTACCCCTAGAACATTAAATTACGTTTTCTGGTGCACCCATGGGGTTATTAACTTAAATCTAATATTTAAAAATTGTAATTTAATATATTTAAAAAAACTCTTTAGTTTTAAAGTGAAAATTTTTTTTTTTAATTGTAGTGGGAAAAGGGTCAATTATTAAATCTGAGCGGAAATTGAAATATTTTACCCCTAGAACGTAAAATTACGTTTTCTGGTGTACCTATGGGGTTATTAACTTAAATCTAACATATAAAAATTGTAATTAAGTATATTAAATAAAACCATGAAGATTTTAAGTGAAAATTTCATTTATTTAACTATAGTGGGAAGATGGTCAATTTTTAAATCTGAGCGGAAATTGAAATATTTTATTCTAGAACGTTAAATTACGTTTTCTGGTGTACCTATGGAGTTGCTAACTTAAATCTAACATATAAAAATTGTAATTAAGTATATTTAATAAAACCATGCAGATTTTAAGTGAAAATTTCATTTATTTAACTAAAGTGGGAAGATGGTGAATTTTTAAATCTGAGCGGAAATTGAAATATTTTACCCCTAGAACGTAAAATTACGTTTTCTGGTGCACCTATGGGGTTATTAACTTAAATCTAACATATAAAAATTGTATTTAAGTATATTTAATAAAACCATGCAGATTTTAAGTGAAAATTTCATTTATTTAACTAAAGTGGGAAGATGGTGAATTTTTAAATCTGAGCGGAAATTGAAATATTTTACCCCTAGAACGTTAAATTACTTTTTCTGGTGCACCTATGGGGTTATTAACTTAAATCTAACATATAAAAATTGTAATTAAGTATATTTAATAAAACCATGCAGATTTTAAGTGAAAATTTCATTTATTTAACTAAAGTGGGAAGATGGTGAATTTTTAAATCTGAGCGGAAATTGAAATATTTTACCCCTAGAACGTTAAATTACGTTTTCTGGTGCACCTATGGGGTTATTAACTTAAATCTAACATATAAAAATTGTATTTAAGTATATTTAATAAAACCATGCAGATTTTAAGTGAAAATTTCATTTATTTAACTAAAGTGGGAAGATGGTGAATTTTTAAATCTGAGCGGAAATTGAAATATCTTACCCCTAGAACGTTAAATTACGTTTTCTGGTGCACCTATGGGGTTATTACCTTAAATCTAATATTTAAAAATTGTAATTTAATATAATTAAAAAAACTCTTTAGTTTTAAAGTGAAAATTTTTTTTTTTAATTGTAGTGGGAAAAGGGTCAATTATTAAATCTGAGCGAAAATTGATATATTTTACCCCTAGAACATTAAATTACGTTTTCTGGTGCACCCATGGGGTTATTAACTTAAATCTAATATTTAAAAATTGTAATTTAATATATTTAAAAAAACTCTTTAGTTTTAAAGTGAAAAATTTTTTTATTTAATTGTATTGGGAAAAGGGTCAATTATTAAATCTGAGCGGAAATTGATATATTTTACCCCTAGAACGTTAAATTACGTTTTCTGGTGCACCTATGGGGTTATTTACTTAAATCTAATATTTAAAAATTGTAATTTAATATAATTAAAAAAACTCTTTAGTTTTAAAGTGAAAATTTTTTTTTTTAATTGTAGTGGGAAAAGGGTCAATTATTAAATCTGAGCGGAAATTGAAATATTTTACCCCTAGAACGTAAAATTACGTTTTCTGGTGTACCTATGGGGTTATTAACTTAAATCTAACATATAAAAATTGTAATTAAGTATATTAAATAAAACCATGAAGATTTTAAGTGAAAATTTCATTTATTTAACTATAGTGGGAAGATGGTCAATTTTTAAATCTGAGCGGAAATTGAAATATTTTACCCCTAGAACGTTAAATTACGTTTTCTGGTGTACCTATGGAGTTATTAACTTAAATCTAACATATAAAAATTGTATTTAAGTATATTTAATAAAACCATGCAGATTTTAAGTGAAAATTTCATTTATTTAACTAAAGTGGGAAGATGGTGAATTTTTAAATCTGAGCGGAAATTGAAATATTTTACCCCTAGAACGTTAAATTACGTTTTCTGGTGCACCTATGGGGTTATTAACTTAAATCTAACATATAAAAATTGTAATTTAATATATTTAAAAAAACTCTTTAGTTTTAAAGTGAAAATTTTTTTTATTTAATTGTAGTGGGAAAAGGGTCAATTATTAAATCTGAGCGGAAATTGATATATTTTACCCCTAGAACGTTAAATTACGTTTTCTGGTGTACCTATGGGGTTATTAACTTAAATCTAACATATAAAAATTGTATTTAAGTATATTTAATAAAACCATGCAGATTTTATGTGAAAATTTCATTTATTTAACTATAGTGGGATAATGGTCATTTTTTAAATCTGAGCGGAAATTGAAATATTTTACCCCTAGAACGTTAAATTACGTTTTCTGGTGCACCTATTGGGTTATTAACTTAAATCTAATATTTAAAAATTGTAATTTAATATATTTAAAAAAACTCATTAGTTTTAAAGTGAAAATTTCATTTATTTAACTAAAGTGGGAAGATGGTGAATTTTTAAATCTCAGCGGAAATTGAAATATTTTACCCCTAGAACATTAAATTACGTTTTCTGGTGCACCCATGGGGTTATTAACTTAAATCTAATATTTAAAAATTGTAATTTAATATATTTAAAAAAACTCTTTAGTTTTAAAGTGAAAAATTTTTTTATTTAATTTTATTGGGAAAAGGGTCAATTATTAAATCTGAGCGGAAATTGATATATTTTACCCCTAGAACGTTAAATTACGTTTTCTGGTGCACCTATGGGGTTATTTACTTAAATCTAATATTTAAAAATTGTAATTTAATATAATTAAAAAAACTCTTTAGTTTTAAAGTGAAAATTTTTTTTTTTAATTGTAGTGGGAAAAGGGTCAATTATTAAATCTGAGCGGAAATTGAAATATTTTACCCCTAGAACGTAAAATTACGTTTTCTGGTGTACCTATGGGGTTATTAACTTAAATCTAACATATAAAAATTGTAATTAAGTATATTAAATAAAACCATGAAGATTTTAAGTGAAAATTTCATTTATTTAACTATAGTGGGAAGATGGTCAATTTTTAAATCTGAGCGGAAATTGAAATATTTTATTCTAGATCGTTAAATTACGTTTTCTGGTGTACCTATGGAGTTGCTAACTTAAATCTAACATATAAAAATTGTAATTAAGTATATTTAATAAAACCATGCAGATTTTAAGTGAAAATTTCATTTATTTAACTAAAGTGGGAAGATGGTGAATTTTTAAATCTGAGCGGAAATTGAAATATTTTACCCCTAGAACGTTAAATTACGTTTTCTGGTGCACCTATGGGGTTATTAACTTAAATCTAACATATAAAAATTGTATTTTAGTATATTTAATAAAACCATGCAGATTTTAAGTGAGAATTTCATTTATTTAACTATAGTGGGAAGATGGTCATTTTTTAAATCTGAGCGGAAATTGAAATATTTTACCCCTAGAACGTTAAATTACGTTTTCTGGTGCACCTATGGGGTTATTAACTTAAATCTAACATATAAAAATTGTAATTTATTATATTTAAAAAAACTCTTTAGTTTTAAAGTGAAAATTTTTTTTATTTAATTGTAGTGGGAAAAGGGTCAATTATTAAATCTGAGCGGAAATTGATATATTTTACCCCTAGAACGTTAAATTACGTTTTCTGGTGTACCTATGGGTTATTAACTTAAATCTAACATATAAAAATTGTATTTAAGTATATTTAATAAAACCATGCAGATTTTAAGTGAAAATTTCATTTATTTAACTATAGTGGGAAGATGGTCATTTTTTAAATCTGAGCGGAAATTGAAATATTTTACCCCTAGAACGTTAAATTACGTTTTCTGGTGCACCCTATTGGGTTATTAACTTAAATCTAATATTTAAAAATTGTAATTTAATATATTTAAAAAAACTCATTAGTTTTAAAGTGAAAATTTCATTTATTTAACTAAAGTGGGAAGATGGTGAATTTTTCAAATCTCAGCGGAAATTGAAATATTTTACCCCTAGAACATTAAATTACGTTTTCTGGTGCACCCATGGGGTTATTAACTTAAATCTAATATTTAAAAATTGTAATTTAATATATTTAAAAAAACTCTTTAGTTTTAAAGTGAAAAATTTTTTTATTTAATTGTATTGGGAAAAGGGTCAATTATTAAATCTGAGCGGAAATTGATATATTTTACCCCTAGAACGTTAAATTACGTTTTCTGGTGCACCTATGGGGTTATTTACTTAAATCTAATATTTAAAAATTGTAATTTAATATAATTAAAAAAACTCTTTAGTTTTAAAGTGAAAATTTTTTTTTTTAATTGTAGTGGGAAAAGGGTCAATTATTAAATCTGAGCGGAAATTGAAATATTTTACCCCTAGAACGTAAAATTACGTTTTCTGGTGTACCTATGGGGTTATTAACTTAAATCTAACATATAAAAATTGTAATTAAGTATATTAAATAAAACCATGAAGATTTTAAGTGAAAATTTCATTTATTTAACTATAGTGGGAAGATGGTCAATTTTTAAATCTGAGCGGAAATTGAAATATTTTACCCCTAGAACGTTAAATTACGTTTTCTGGTGTACCTATGGAGTTATTAACTTAAATCTAACATATAAAAATTGTATTTAAGTATATTTAATAAAACCATGCAGATTTTAAGTGAAAATTTCATTTATTTAACTAAAGTGGGAAGATGGTGAATTTTTAAATCTGAGCGGAAATTGAAATATTTTACCCCTAGAACGTTAAATTACGTTTTCTGGTGCACCTATGGGGTTATTAACTTAAATCTAACATATAAAAATTGTAATTTAATATATTTAAAAAAACTCTTTAGTTTTAAAGTGAAAATTTTTTTTATTTAATTGTAGTGGGAAAAGGGTCAATTATTAAATCTGAGCGGAAATTGATATATTTTACCCCTAGAACGTTAAATTACGTTTTCTGGTGTACCTATGGGGTTATTAACTTAAATCTAACATATAAAAATTGTATTTAAGTATATTTAATAAAACCATGCAGATTTTATGTGAAAATTTCATTTATTTAACTATAGTGGGATAATGGTCATTTTTTAAATCTGAGCGGAAATTGAAATATTTTACCCCTAGAACGTTAAATTACGTTTTCTGGTGCACCTATTGGGTTATTAACTTAAATCTAATATTTAAAAATTGTAATTTAATATATTTAAAAAAACTCATTAGTTTTAAAGTGAAAATTTCATTTATTTAACTAAAGTGGGAAGATGGTGAATTTTTAAATCTCAGCGGAAATTGAAATATTTTACCCCTAGAACATTAAATTACGTTTTCTGGTGCACCCATGGGGTTATTAACTTAAATCTAATATTTAAAAATTGTAATTTAATATATTTAAAAAAACTCTTTAGTTTTAAAGTGAAAAATTTTTTTATTTAATTTTATTGGGAAAAGGGTCAATTATTAAATCTGAGCGGAAATTGATATATTTTACCCCTAGAACGTTAAATTACGTTTTCTGGTGCACCTATGGGGTTATTTACTTAAATCTAATATTTAAAAATTGTAATTTAATATAATTAAAAAAACTCTTTAGTTTTAAAGTGAAAATTTTTTTTTTTAATTGTAGTGGGAAAAGGGTCAATTATTAAATCTGAGCGGAAATTGAAATATTTTACCCCTAGAACGTAAAATTACGTTTTCTGGTGTACCTATGGGGTTATTAACTTAAATCTAACATATAAAAATTGTAATTAAGTATATTAAATAAAACCATGAAGATTTTAAGTGAAAATTTCATTTATTTAACTAAAGTGGGAAGATGGTGAATTTTTAAATCTGAGCGGAAATTGAAATATTTTACCCCTAGAACGTTAAATTACGTTTTCTGGTGCACCTATGGGGTTATTAACTTAAATCTAACATATAAAAATTGTATTTTAGTATATTTAATAAAACCATGCAGATTTTAAGTGAAAATTTCATTTATTTAACTATAGTGGGAAGATGGTCATTTTTTAAATCTGAACGGAAATTGAAATATTTTACCCCTAGAACGTTAAATTACGTTTTCTGGTGCACCTATGGGGTTATTAACTTAAATCTAACATATAAAAATTGTAATTTAATATATTTAAAAAAACTCTTTAGTTTTAAAGTGAAAATTTTTTTTATTTAATTGTAGTGGGAAAAGGGTCAATTATTAAATCTGAGCGGAAATTGATATATTTTACCCCTAGAACGTTAAATTACGTTTTCTGGTGTACCTATGGGGTTATTAACTTAAATCTAACATATAAAAATTGTATTTAAGTATATTTAATAAAACCATGCAGATTTTAAGTGAAAATTTCATTTATTTAACTATAGTGGGAAGATGGTCATTTTTTAAATCTGAGCGGAAATTGAAATATTTTACCCCTAGAACGTTAAATTACGTTTTCTGGTGCACCTATGGGGTTATTTACTTAAATCTAATATTTAAAAATTGTAATTTAATATAATTAAAAAAACTCTTTAGTTTTAAAGTGAAAATTTTTTTTTTTAATTGTAGTGGGAAAAGGGTCAATTATTAAATCTGAGCGGAAATTGATATATTTTACCCCTAGAACGTTAAATTACGTTTTCTGGTGCACCTATGGGGTTATTTACTTAAATCTAATATTTAAAAATTGTAATTTAATATAATTAAAAAAACTCTTTAGTTTTAAAGTGAAAATTTTTTTTTTTAATTGTAGTGGGAAAAGGGTCAATTATTAAATCTGAGCGGAAATTGAAATATTTTACCCCTAGAACGTTAAATTACGTTTTCTGGTGTACCTATGGAGTTATTAACTTAAATCTAACATATAAAAATTGTATTTAAGTATATTTAATAAAACCATGCAGATTTTAAGTGAAAATTTCATTTATTTAACTATAGTGGGAAGATGGTGAATTTTTAAATCTGAGCGGAAATTGAAATATTTTACCCCTAGAACGTTAAATTACGTTTTCTGGTGCACCTATGGGGTTATTAACTTAAATCTAACATATAAAAATTGTAATTTAATATATTTAAAAAAATTCTTTAGTTTTAAAGTGAAAATTTTTTTTATTTAATTGTAGTGGGAAAAGAGTCAATTATTAAATCTGAGCGGAAATTGATATATTTTACCCCTAGAACGTTAAATTACGTTTTCTGGTGTACCTATGGGGTTAATAACTTAAATCTAACATATAAAAATTGTATTTAAGTATATTTTATAAAACCATGCAGATTTTAAGTGAAAATTTCATTTATTTAACTATAGTGGGAAGATGGTCAATTTTTAAATCTGAGCGGAAATTGAAATATTTTACCCCTAGAACGTTAAATTACGTTTTCTGGTGCACCTATGGGGTTATTAACTTAAATCTAACATATAAAAATTGTATTTAAGTATATTTAATAAAACCATGCAGATTTTAAGTGAAAATTTCATTTATTTAACTAAAGTTGGAAGATGGTGAATTTTTAAATCTGAGCGGAAATTGAAATATCTTACCCCTAGAACGATTAAATTACGTTATCTGGTGTACCTATGGGGTTAATAACTTAAATCTAACATATATGTATTTAAGTATATTTAATAAAACCATGCAGATTTTAAGTGAAAATTTCATTTATTTAACTATAGTGGGAAGATGGTCAATTTTTAAATCTGAGCGGAAATTGAAATATTTTACCCCTAGAACGTTAAATTACTTTTTCTGGTGCACCTATGGGGTTATTAACTTAAATCTAACATATAAAAATTGTAATTAAGTATATTTAATAAAACCATGCAGATTTTAAGTGAAAATTTCATTTATTTAACTAAAGTGGGATGATGGTGAATTTTTAAATCTGAGCGGAAATTGAAATATTTTACCCCTAGAACGTTAAATTACGTTTTCTGGTGCACCTATGGGGTTATTAACTTAAATCTAACATATAAAAATTGTATTTAAGTATATTTAATAAAACCGTGCAGATTTTAAGTGAAAATTTCATTTATTTAACTAAAGTGGGAAGATGGTGAATTTTTAAATCTGAGCGGAAATTGAAATATCTTACCCCTAGAACGTTAAATTACGTTTTCTGGTGCACCTATGGTGTTATTAACTTAAATCTAATATTTAAAAATTGTAATTTAATATAATTAAAAAAACTCTTTAGTTTTAAAGTGAAAATTTTTTTTATTTAATTGTATTGGGAAAAGGGTCAATTATTAAATCTGAGCGGAAATTGATATATTTTACCTCTAGAACGTTAAATTACGTTTTCTGGTGCACCTATGGGGTTATTTACTTAAATCTAATATTTAAAAATCGTAATTTAATATAATTAAAAAAACTCTTTAGTTTTAAAGTGAAAATTTTTTTTTTTTAATTGTAGTGGGAAAAGGGGTCAATTATTAAATCTGAGCGGAAATTGAAATATTTTACCCCTAGAACGTAAAAATTACGTTTTCTGGTGTACCTATGGGGTTATTAACTTAAATCTAACATATAAAAATTGTAATTAAGTATATTAAATAAAACCATGAAGATTTTAAGTGAAAATTTCAATTTATTTAACTATAGTGGGAAGATGGTCAATTTTTAAATCTGAGCGGAAATTGAAATATTTTACCCCTAGAACGTTAAATTACGTTTTCTGGTGTACCTATGGAGTTGCTAACTTAAATCTAACATATAAAAATTGTAATTAAGTATATTTAATAAAACCATGCAGATTTTAAGTGAAAATTTCATTTATTTAACTAAAGTGGGAAGATGGTGAATTTTTAAATCTGAGCGGAAATTGAAATATTTTACCCCTAGAACGTTAAATTACGTTTTCTGGTGCACCTATGGGGTTATTAACTTAAATCTAACATATAAAAATTGTATTTAAGTATATTTAATAAAACCATGCAGATTTTAAGTGAAAATTTCATTTATTTAACTATAGTGGGAAGATGGTCATTTTTTAAATCTGAGCGGAAATTGAAATATTTTACCCCTAGAACGTTAAATTACGTTTTCTGGTGCACCTATGGGGTTATTAACTTAAATCTAACATATAAAAATTGTAATTTAATATATTTAAAAAAACTCTTTAGTTTTAAAGTGAAAATTTTTTTTATTTAATTGTAGTGGGAAAAGGGTCAATTATTAAATCTGAGCGGAAATTGATATATTTTACCCCTAGAACGTTAAATTACGTTTTCTGGTGTACCTATGGGGTTATTAACTTAAATCTAACATATAAAAATTGTATTTAAGTATATTTAATAAAACCATGCAGATTTTAAGTGAAAATTTCATTTATTTAACTAAAGTGGGAAGATGGTCAATTTTTAAATCTGAGCGGAAATTGAAATATTTTACCCCTAGAACGTTTAAATTACGTTATCTGGTGTACCTATGGGGTTATTAACTTAAATCTAACATATAAAAATTGTATTTAAGTATATTTAATAAAACCATGCAGATTTTAAGTGAAAATTTCATTTATTTAACTATAGTGGAAGATGGTGAATTTTTAAATCTGAGCGGAAATTGAAATATTTTACCCCTAGAACGTTAAATTACGTTTTCTGGTGCACCTATGGGGTTATTAACTTAAATCTAACATATAAAAATTGTATTTAAGTATATTTAATAAAACCATGCAGATTTTAAGTGAAAATTTCATTTATTTAACTATAGTGGGAAGATGGTCATGTTTTAAATCTGAGCGGAAATTGAAATATTTTACCCCTAGAACGTTAAATTACGTTTTCTGGTGCACCTATGGGGTTATTAACTTAAATCTAACATATAAAAAATTGTAATTTAATATATTTAAAAAAACTCTTTAGTTTTAAAGTGAAAATTTTTTTTTATTTAATTGTAGTGGGAAAAGGGGTCAATTATTAAATCTGAGCGGAAATTGATATATTTTACCCCTAGAACGTTAAATTACGTTTTCTGGTGTACCTATGGGGTTATTAACTTAAATCTAACATATAAAAATTGTATTTAAGTATATTTAATAAAACCATGCAGATTTTAAGTGAAAATTTCATTTATTTAACTATAGTGGGAAGATGGTCAATTTTTAAATCTGAGCGGAAATTGAAATATTTTACCCCTAGAACGTTAAATTACGTTATCTGGTGTACCTATGGGGTTATTAACTTAAATCTAACATATAAAAATTGTATTTAAGTATATTTAATAAAACCATGCAGATTTTAAGTGAAAATTTCATTTATTTAACTATAGTGGGAAGATGGTCAATTTTTAAATCTGAGCGGAAATTGAAATATTTTACCCCTAGAACGTTAAATTACGTTTTCTGGTGCACCTATGGGGTTATTAACTTAAATCTAACATATAAAAATTGTATTTAAGTATATTTAATAAAACCATGCAGATTTTAAGTGAAAATTTCAGTTATTTAACTAAAGTGGGAAGATGGTGAATTTTTAAATCTCAGCGGAAATTGAAATATTTTACTCCTAGAACATTAAATTACGTTTTCTGGTGCACCCATGGGGTTATTAACTTAAATCTAATATTTAAAAATTGTAATTTAATATATTTAAAAAAACTCTTTAGTTTTAAAGTGAAAAATTTTTTTATTTAATTGTATTGGGAAAAGGGTCAATTATTAAATCTGAGCGGAAATTGATATATTTTACCCCTAGAACGTTAAATTTACGTTTTCTTGGTGCACCTATGGGGTTATTTACTTAAATCTAATATTTAAAAATTGTAATTTAATATAATTAAAAAAACTCTTTAGTTTTAAAGTGAAAATTTTTTTTATTTAATTGTAGTGGGAAAAGGGTCAATTATTAAATCTGAGCGGAAATTGATATATTTTACCCCTAGAACGTTAAATTACTTTTTCTGGTGCACCTATGGGGTTATTAACTTAAATCTAACATATAAAAATTGTAATTAAGTATATTTAATAAAACCATGCAGATTTTAAGTGAAAATTTCATTTATTTAACTAAAGTGGGAAGATGGTGAATTTTTAAATCTGAGCGGAAATTGAAATATTTTACCCCTAGAACGTTAAATTACGTTTTCTGGTGCACCTATGGGGTTATTAACTTAAATCTAACATATAAAAATTGTATTTAAGTATATTTAATAAAACCATGCAGATTTTAAGTGAAAATTTCATTTATTTAACTAAAGTGGGAAGATGGTGAATTTTTAAATCTGAGCGGAAATTGAAATATTTTACCCCTAGAACGTTAAATTACGTTTTCTGGTGCACCTATGGGGTTATTAACTTAAATCTAATATTTAAAAATTGTAATTTAATATAATTAAAAAAAACTCTTTAGTTTTAAAGTGAAAATTTTTTTTTTTAATTGTAGTGGGAAAAGGGGTCAATTATTAAATCTGAGCGAAAATTGATATATTTTACCCCTAGAACATTAAATTACGTTTTCTGGTGCACCCATGGGGTTATTAACTTAAATCTAATATTTAAAAATTGTAATTTAATATATTTAAAAAAACTCTTTAGTTTTAAAGTGAAAAATTTTGTTATTTAATTGTATTGGGAAAAGGGTTCAATTATTAAATCTGAGCGGAAATTGATATATTTTACCCCTAGAACGTTAAATTACGTTTTCTGGTGCACCTATGGGGTTATTTACTTAAATCTAATATTTAAAAATTGTAATTTAATATAATTAAAAAAAACTCTTTAGTTTTAAAGTGAAAATTTTTTTTTTTAATTGTAGTGGGATAAGGGTCAATTATTAAATCTGAGCGGGAAATTGAAATATTTTACCCCTAGAACGTTAAATTACGTTTTCTGGTGTACCTATGGAGTTATTAACTTAAATCTAACATATAAAAATTGTATTTAAGTATATTTAATAAAACCATGCAGATTTTAAGTGAAAATTTCATTTATTCAACTAAAGTGGGAAGATGGTGAATTTTTAAATCTGAGCGGAAATTGAAATATTTTACCCCTAGAACGTTTAAATTACGTTTTCTGGTGCACCTATGGGGTTATTAACTTAAATCTAACATATAAAAATTGTAATTTAATATATTTAAAAAAATTCTTTAGTTTTAAAGTGAAAATTATTTTTATTTAATTGTAGTGGGAAAAGAGTCAATTATTAAATCTGAGCGGAAATTGATATATTTTACCCCTAGAACGTTAAATTACGTTTTCTGGTGTACCTATGGGGTTAATAACTTAAATCTAACATATAAAAATTGTATTTAAGTATATTTTATAAAACCATGCAGATTTTAAGTGAAAATTTCATTTATTTAACTATAGTGGGAAGATGGTCAATTTTTAAATCTGAGCAAAAATTGAAATATTTTACCCCTAGAACGTTAAATTACGTTTTCTGGTGCACCTATGGGGTTATTAACTTAAATCTAACATATAAAAATTGTATTTAAGTATATTTAATAAAACCATGCAGATTTTAAGTGAAAATTTCATTTATTTAACTAAAGTGGGAAGATGGTGAATTTTTAAATCTGAGCGGAAATTGAAATATCTTACCCCCTAGAACGTTAAATTACGTTATCTGGTGTACCTATGGGGTTAATAACTTAAATCTAACATATAAAAATTGTATTTAAGTATATTTAATAAAACCATGCAGATTTTAAGTGAAAATTTCATTTATTTAACTATAGTGGGAAGATGGTCAATTTTTAAATCTGAGCGGAAATTGAAATATTTTACCCCTAGAACGTTAAATTACGTTTTCTGGTGCACCTATGGGGTTATTAACTTAAATCTAACATATAAAAATTGTATTTAAGTATATTTAATAAAACCGTGCAGATTTTAAGTGAAAATTTCATTTATTTAACTAAAGTGGGAAGATGGTGAATTTTTAAATCTGAGCGGAAATTGAAATATCTTACCCCCTAGAACGTTTAAATTACGTTTTCTGGTGTACCTATGGGGTTATTATCTTAAATCTAACATATAAAAATTGTAATTAAGTATATTAAAAAAACTCTTTAGTTTTAAAGTGAAAATTTTTTTTATTTAATTGTATTGGGAAAAGGGTCAATTATTAAATCTGAGCGGAAATTGATATATTTTACCTCTAGAACGTTAAATTACGTTTTCTGGTGCACCTATGGGGTTATTTACTTAAATCTAATATTTAAAAATCGTAATTTAATATAATTAAAAAAACTCTTTAGTTTTAAAGTGAAAATTTTTTTTTTTTAATTGTAGTGGGAAAAGGGGTCAATTATTAAATCTGAGCGGAAATTGAAATATTTTACCCCTAGAACGTAAAATTACGTTTTCTGGTGTACCTATGGGGTTATTAACTTAAATCTAACATATAAAAATTGTAATTAAGTATATTAAATAAAACCATGAAGATTTTAAGTGAAAATTTCATTTATTTAACTATAGTGGGAAGATGGTCAATTTTTAAATCTGAGCGGAAATTGAAATATTTTACCCCTAGAACGTTAAATTACGTTTTCTGGTGTACCTATGGAGTTGCTAACTTAAATCTAACATATAAAAATTGTAATTAAGTATATTTAATAAAACCATGCAGATTTTAAGTGAAAATTTCATTTATTTAACTAAAGTGGGAAGATGGTGAATTTTTAAATCTGAGCGGAAATTGAAATATTTTACCCCTAGAACGTTAAATTACGTTTTCTGGTGCACCTATGGGGTTATTAACTTAAATCTAACATATAAAAATTGTATTTAAGTATATTTAATAAAACCATGCAGATTTTAAGTGAAAATTTCATTTATTTAACTATAGTGGGAAGATGGTCATTTTTTAAATCTGAGCGAAATTGAAATATTTTACCCCTAGAACGTTAAATTACGTTTTCTGGTGCACCTATGGGGTTATTAACTTAAATCTAACATATAAAAATTGTAATTTAATATATTTAAAAAAACTCTTTAGTTTTAAAGTGAAAATTTTTTTTATTTAATTGTAGTGGGAAAAGGGTCAATTATTAAATCTGAGCGGGAAATTGATATATTTTACCCCTAGAACGTTAAATTACGTTTTCTGGTGTACCTATGGGGTTATTAACTTAAATCTAACATATAAAAATTGTATTTAAGTATATTTAATAAAACCATGCAGATTTTAAGTGAAAATTTCATTTATTTAACTAAAGTGGGAAGATGGTCAATTTTTAAATCTGAGCGGAAATTGAAATATTTTACCCCTAGAACGTTAAATTACGTTATCTGGTGTACCTATGGGGTTATTAACTTAAATCTAACATATAAAAATTGTATTTAAGTATATTTAATAAAACCATGCAGATTTTAAGTGAAAATTTCATTTATTTAACTATAGTGGGAAGATGGTCAATTTTTAAATCTGAGCGGAAATTGAAATATTTTACCCCTAGAACGTTAAATTACGTTTTCTGGTGCACCTATGGGGTTATTAACTTAAATCTAACATATAAAAATTGTATTTAAGTATATTTAATAAAACCATGCAGATTTTAAGTGAAAATTTCATTTATTTAACTAAAGTTGGAAGATGGTGAATTTTTAAATCTGAGCGGAAATTGAAATATCTTACCCCTAGAACGTTAAATTACGTTATCTGGTGTACCTATGGGGTTAATAACTTAAATCTAACATATAAAAATTGTATTTAAGTATATTTAATAAAACCATGCAGATTTTAAGTGAAAATTTCATTTATTTAACTATAGTGGGAAGATGGTCAATTTTTAAATCTGAGCGGAAATTGAAATATTTTACCCCTAGAACGTTAAATTACTTTTTCTGGTGCACCTATGGGGTTATTAACTTAAATCTAACATATAAAAATTGTAATTAAGTATATTTAATAAAACCATGCAGATTTTAAGTGAAAATTTCATTTATTTTAACTAAAGTGGGATGATGGTGAATTTTTAAATCTGAGCGGAAATTGAAATATTTTACCCCTAGAACGTTAAATTACGTTTTCTGGTGCACCTATGGGGTTATTAACTTAAATCTAACATATAAAAATTGTATTTAAGTATATTTAATAAAACCGTGCAGATTTTAAGTGAAAATTTCATTTATTTAACTAAAGTGGGAAGATGGTGAATTTTTAAATCTGAGCGAGAAATTGAAATATCTTACCCCTAGAACGTTAAATTACGTTTTCTGGTGCACCTATGGTGTTATTAACTTAAATCTAATATTTAAAAATTGTAATTTAATATAATTAAAAAAACTCTTTAGTTTTAAAGTGAAAATTTTTTTTATTTAATTGTATTGGGAAAAGGGGTCAATTATTAAATCTGAGCGGAAATTGATATATTTTACCTCTAGAACGTTAAATTACGTTTTCTGGTGCACCTATGGGGTTATTTACTTAAATCTAATATTTAAAAATCGTAATTTAATATAATTAAAAAAACTCTTTAGTTTTAAAGTGAAAATTTTTTTTTTTAATTGTAGTGGGAAAAGGGTCAATTATTAAATCTGAGCGGAAATTGAAATATTTTACCCCTAGAACGTAAAATTACGTTTTCTGGTGTACCTATGGGGTTATTAACTTAAATCTAACATATAAAAATTGTAATTAAGTATATTAAATAAAACCATGAAGATTTTAAGTGAAAATTTCATTTATTTAACTATAGTGGGAAGATGGTCAATTTTTAAATCTGAGCGGAAATTGAAATATTTTACCCCTAGAACGTTAAATTACA